>NC_074699.1:3753334-4051687 GCF_029448725.1 Salvelinus fontinalis
AGATCAGCTCAAATAAGCAAAGAGAAACGACAGTCCATCATTACTTTAAGACATGAAGGTCAGTCAATACTGACAATTTCAAGAACTTTGAAAGTTTCTTCAAGTATAGTTGCAAAAACCACCAAGCACTATGATTAAACTGGCTCTCATGAGAAAAGAAAGACGCAGAATTACATCTGCTGCAGAGGATAAGTTCATTGGAGTCACCAGCCTCAGAAATTGCAGTCCAAATAAATGCAGAGTTCAAGTAACAGACACATCTCAACATCAACTGTTCAGAGGAAACTGCGTGAATCAGGCCTTCATGGTCAAATTGCTGCAAAGAAACCACTACTAAAGGACACCAATAAGAAGAAGAGACTCGCGGGGGCCAAGAAACACAAGTAATGGACATTATACTGGTGGAAATCTGTCCTTTGGTCTGATGAGTCCAAATGGGAGATTTTTGGTTCCAACTGCCATGTCTTTGTGAGAGACAGAGTAGGTGAATGGATGATCTCTCCATGTGTGGTTCCCACCGTGAAGCATGGAGGTGGGGGTGCTTTGTTGGCGACACTGATTTATTTAGAATTCAAGGCACTCTTAACCAGGATGGCTACCACAGCATTCTGCAGCGATACACCATCCCATCTGGTTTGCACTTAGTGGGACTATCATTTGTTTTTCAACAGGATAATGACCCAACACACCTCCAGGCTGTGTAAGGGCTTTCTGACCAAGAAGGAGAGGAGTGCTGCATCAGATGACCTGGCCTCCACAATCACCCGACCTCAACCCAATTGAGATGGTTTGGGATGAGTCGGACCGCAGAGTGAAGGAAAAGCAGCCAACAAGTGCTCAGCATACTTGGGAACTCCTTCAAGACTGTTGCAAAAGCATTCCAGGTGAAGCTGGTTGAGTGACAAGTGTGCAAAGCTGTCATCAAGGCAAAGGGTGGCTACTTTGAAGAATATATATTTGGATTTGTTTAACACTTTTTTGGTTGCTACATGATTCCATGCGTGTCATTTCATAGTTTTGATATTTTTTACTATTACTCTACAATGTAGAAAATAGTACAAATAAAGAAAAACCCTTTAAATGAGTAGGTGTCCAAAATTTAGACTGGTACTGTATAAGATGAGACTTTGTCGAAAACAAACAGATTAGCCTGACGCTTGGACCAGTCCGACTGGTTTGATGACATCACTGAAAACACAGGTGCTAGGTCTCCCTCACAAAATATGGATCTTGACCTCAATGGGACTTTGAGGATAAATAAAGGTTAAATAAATACAAAAACATGCGCACCTGTGTTGGCAGGCATGTCGCCGGCGGGGTCGGCCTTGATGTTGCTGGGCTCCATGAGCAGCGGGCTGCTCTTCTCAGCTAGTGAGGAAGGCCCTTTCTGGGGGGGGCTGGAAAACCCTGCATGGTGGGGTAGTTCCAGGGGGAGGAGGTTGCCCTCATGCTTCATTTCTGCACTGCTGCGGTCGTCACCACTGCAGAGGCAGTCCAGTTGCAGCTCTGGGGCCCCGTCAAACACTTCACCTGCGATACAGAAACACACATTGCAGGGTGTCCAATTAAAAAACGCATTTTTTGACCAATGGGTAAAATAATCATGTTAATTGTGTAGATCAGTGGTTCTCAACTGGGTTTTGCCTCAGGACCCAAATTGAACCAGGTTGTCTCAGTCATGACCCAATATTCACACTATTTTTTGTTGCCAAAATACATTCTGGAAAACAGTGTTTTTACTGCTATATTGATAGTAAATGTAGCAATTATATGACAAGGGAACAACCTTTCCACCTCTCATTGTGAATGATACAACTTTCCCATATTCTTGATGAACTCACTGGTTTAAGACCACAATCTACCAAAAATAGCACTATATTGAAAATACTGTGATTGAAGAACAATTGTTCAAAGATTAAAACATTTAAAATGTGTCATTTATCTTATCAAGAGTGACTTGAGTCCATACTTTTTTTCCTAATGTAAGTTCATTATTATTCTACATACCTGGTTTAAGTTCAGACTGGAGTATTATTTCACCCACGACCCACTCAAAACCTCCAGTTGAGAACTGCCGGTGTAGATAATCCTGTAAGAAAGCCAAAACCGCATGTCCCTATCATAATCTGTTCAAAATGTATTAGAGTGTTTACCCTTGTAGGATGGGCAGAATAAGGGTGACTAAATAAAAAGGAGCCCCTCCCCCCTCAGCTAGGCTAGATTCTGTGCAATAATTTAGGCAACCGGCTACCTGACCGGCTACCTGACAGGCTCACTTTCCTGTTGAACTCATTATCTTTCTTCTCGAATCCGCAGGACATAATAGAGGTTAGATGGATAGCGATTTTCAGACACGTCATGTCATATTTTAGTATATGCTTTTCATATCAATTCAAAATTCCTGTAATTTTTCAAAGATTTCTTACAAAAACAAGCGCATCTCTGAAATGTCAACCGATCACTGAGCGTATACCAAGCTTTTCATTTTCAAATCCTTTTACATTTAATTCTGCTTGTGTCATGCTAAAATTAGCTTTTTGCAACCATGCGGAAACAACTTTGATGACAACCACAAAAATGTAAAATCCTCAATAGGTATGTCAACAGAGCCCGGTACTTATTATTGGATGTATTAGACATAATGTTAAATTATGTTTTCGAGAAAGACCCCACTGAATGATTCAGAACAAGAATAATCATATTTGCCGTGTTAAAAATGTATTTTATACCATAACAAAACATTTCGCCCACTGTAGGCAGAGTGGGCGGACAACCTCCACATTGAGATGTTAGACCACTTTACGGTCACTTGCTGTGGCTTTACTTTTGAAATCATACTCAAGATTGTGAGACATTCACATTTAGGCCTAAATATGCTCTGACTACATGCAACAATTACACCTAAAAACAGTCCTAAATGTCAATGATATAGGCCTATCTGTAGTAGTAAAAGAAATTATAATTTAACAACTTGAAGCTATAAAAAGTAGATGTTTTACTGCCGATCGGCTGGTAACGCTAGGTTCTATGACAATGTATAGAAATAGCAACGTCTTCCTGTTACACTGTTGGTTCTAGAAGGTTGAAAACAAACAATATAATACTTCACATCCCTGAAACAGATGGGTTTTGGATTATGACAGGGTAAAAAAGCCATACTGAGCTAATTCATTTCTTTAAACATTTCATATTTTCATGACTAAGCCAATTCAAATATAATTTTTTTAAAGAATAGATATATATATTTTTAATCAAAAAATTTCAATATATTTTTTTTTTCATTCTGTAGTGTATTATGTGGGGTAACCTACAATGTCAGTGCAATGACAAGCGGGGGTCGACTGAGAACCCAGCTGATGAATGGGCGTTAAGGACAAGTACCCAGTCAGATCATGACTAAAACAACATGGGGCTCTTTACCATGACCAACATCTGTGATATCAGTCCCAGACAGTGTGGACATCTGCACAGCAGCTTAACATTACGAAATCAAATCTGCACCTGGGGTTAATACAATAATATCATATAACTATAATATGAGAGCCAATCTTTAACGCCATAAAGAAGTGATAAAGTAGAAAACGTGCAATATCAAGTGCGCCTATACGTGTGGTCTCAATGAAATAGCCTGTAGACTAGGTTATATGGGGCAGGGAAGCATGGCGCAGTCGTCTTTAACTTCCTAAATATGATATAATGATATAATACATTTTACACTGCTTGAAAAATCATCCGGCTCACATTTGTCATTTAGCGGATGCTCTTATCAAGGGCTCAGAGGCACAGACAGGTTTTCACCTTGTACGCTCAGGGATTCGAACCAGCAGCCTTTCAGTTACTGGCCCAACTAACCGCTCAGCTTCCTGCCACCACCACTTATACAAAATGCTCCTATATTTCACCCCAACTACATCTACACTATTGGCTGATATAGTCCAAAAAGACAGCTAGCCTAATATATAAAAATTGGCCACTTAAGAATCTCTAGTATTTTAACCCATTTCTTGTGCAAAAATAGCCTATTAGAAATTTTGACTAGGTGGCAAAATTGCTGGGACCGGGGCTGCGTTTTTCACCATTCATTCGGTATAGGCTTCCTTCTTTTCACTCTGTCATTTAGGTTAGTATTGTGGTGTTAAGTACAATGCTGTCGATCAGATTTCTCCTATCAAAGCCTTTAAACTCCACACTGTTTTGAAGTCACCATGGCCTCATGGTGAAATCTGAGCGGTTTCCTTCCTCTCTGGCAACGGAGTTAGGAAGTATCTTAGTAGTGACAGGGTGTATTGATATACAATCCAAAGTGGAATGAATAGCTTCAACATGCTCAAAGGGATATTCAATGTCTGCTTTTTACATTTTTACCCATCTACCAATAGGTGCCCTTCTTCGCGAGGCATTAGGAAACCTCTGGTCTTTGTGGTTGACTGTTAGAAATTCACTGCTTGACTGAAGGATCTTACAGATAATTTCATGTATGAGGTACAGAGATGAGGTAGTCATTCAAAAATCATTTTAAACACTTATTGCACACAGAGAGTCCATGCGACTTGAGCTAATTTCTAGGAGTTGAATACCTGACTGAAGACATTTTAGCTTTTCATTCATTTCAAAACTAGTTTTGAAACTAGAGACCATTCATTTCAAAAACGTCTAAAAACATAATTCCACTTTGATATTAAGCCAGTGACACAAAATCTGAATTTAATTCATTTTAAATTCGGGCTGGAACAACATTTGGTCAGGTCAAGGTGTATGAATACTTTCTGAATGTATTGTAGTTGAAATTGTCAGTCCGTCACCTGGCCTTAATTTCAACGTCCACAAAAAAATGTTGGTCCTTAATTGGCTAAACCTAGACGTCTATGATTGGTTCAGATTTGGACCGGACAAATTCTGAACCAATCATGGACGTCTAGGTTTCGAAAGTTTGGACAGTACAGCACAGTACTTGACTACACTACTTTTCTTTACTGTATTAGAGTATAGATTAGAACAGTCCTTGTACAATAGAATGGAATAGACTGGAGTTTAGTAGACAGTAGAGCACACTAGAGTTGAGAGGTCCAGAAATCTGCATAAAAAAAAAAAGACCTTGAAAAAAACTGTGTTTCATATTCACCTGTGTTTCATATTGAAAGTCAGTGTATTTCCTGCATCAATAGAGCGATCAGGGGTGTTAGAATATAGTTTTCCTTCTAAGAAAATACATTAGCGCAACACATTCGGCAGAAAATAGCTTCCTTTTCATCAGGATGGCCACCAAAGTGCAATTCTATTTATAGGAGCCACATTTCAAATGAGCTTAGAATGAAAGAAAATGTATTTTTGGCAAAAACGATGCATGGCCATCATATTTCTAATGTTTATCATAAAAAGAATGTAGCCAGCTACATATAGCCCTTAAATTTCCTAATTTTCACATATTACCAGAGAAAAGGAGAAAGGTAGGTTACACTGAGAAAAGTAGCTACACATTAGTCAGAGCTTGGTCTGCTGATAAAATGCCCGTTTGCGAATTTTCATTCAATTGGAGAAGTGCAACTGACGTACAAAATGTGTGCTTACAATATGTAGCATTTTAGATCTGATTTACAAAACGCTGCAAGATATTTCTTATGTGGCAAAAAAAAAGTCTAAAAAAATGCAGAATTCTGCATTAACACGACCCCTGTTGAGTACACTATAATGTAGTATACTTTACTTGAATATAGTGTGCTGTACTTTGATGTCCAAACGTGTGCAACAGGCATCTACGAAGGGTTCAGATTTGGTCCGGTCCAAAGCAACCAAATTTGGTGTTGTTTGGTGGTGGAGCTCATTAAATTAATAGCCAGTGTAGAATAATACCCAAATATTTCAACCTTTGTGTACCTATTTAGGATACATCACCATGAAGAGAATGACATTCATATCCATAATTATGCATTTGTGTATAGTATAGATCAGGGACCCATGATGAAATTCCGTTAACACAATTCTGTTACCAGGTGTAAAAATAGTTTAATACCCAAATTAGATGTTTTCAAACGCAACATGTCATAGTTGACACCCCCTTCCTTCTGCAGACATCTTTGAATCTTAACTTGAAGCCGATATTTAACAGTTCTGGCAAAAAGTGGTCACTTGGGGGTGGGGGGGGGTGAAATTCTGCTACCAAACTTTGCATCTCCACAGTTCTTCGAGTAAATGTGTTTTTGTAAAATGTTCTTGGTCAAATCTTAAAAGTAGCCTGTGCATAGAGTTTGAAATCAAAAGGTTATTGATTGGTATACATTTTAAGTGTCTCAGCGCAATTCTATTACAGTGGAATTGTCTGTAGCTAGGAGACATGTTGTGGTTTAGTGGGTTGAAATTGATTTATTGAAATGTCCATGTGGTCTATATTAAAAGGGCACTTCGTAATAACTTAGAACAGGCTTTAAAATATTCAAGGGATTCGAATAGTACTCTTTGTGGAACGATTGATTGATACCCATTGATTCTTTCAAGAACATAACTTAGAAATGCCTCAAGAAGTTTGCTTTACTCCAATGTTTGTAAACAACGTACACGTAAACAAACTGTATAGCCTAAAAAGAATGATGGGGGGGGGGGGGGGGGGGGGGGGTCGATAGTTACTTAAGGATATTGTTTTTGAGATATCGTATAATTTTGACAATGGCACAATTTTATTTCTGCACTAGTTGGCTGTACCTGCAACAAAGCGCCAGTATTTGTCCTACATCAGCTTTGTTCAAACGTGAGCAATTAAGAAAAAAAGCAGGGCGGCAGATGGCCTAGATTAAGAGCGTTTGCGCAAGTAACCGAAAAGTCACTGGTTTTAATCCCCGAGACGATTAGGCCCAGAATCTACCGATGTGCCCTTGAGTAAGGCACTTAACTCTAATTGCTCCTGTAAATCTCTGAATATGAGCGTCTGGTAAATTCCTATGATGTAAATGGATAATGCCATCTGCCCCATCTTCATTGACTCAATTCAACCATTTTGGCAAATGTAGGCATAATAAAAATGTACAAAATTAAAGAAACAGACTTACTTAGCATAGTCCTGTTATTCGTTTGAGCAGCACAAGTGTATTGCATGTCAGTAACTTGTCAGTGTGTTTAAGAGATTGACCAGAGAGACAGTAAAACTGGGCATCTGGTGTTCAACATACCTTTGAAGTAATGTCTTGTTATGATCTGTCCATCTTGCCCATGTGAGACTGAAACCTCATTCAATGTGGCTGCTACCCTGGCATTGACAAGCGAACGGCTTTAAGGACAGGCCCGTTTGTGTTCCACGCTAAAAAAAAAGAATAATAAATGAAATACTACATCCCTCTGTCCTCGGTCTCGTGGAAGTTTTATGACTCAAGAATATCTTGAGAGAAACGCAAACCCTTCTGCTAGCCAATATCCTGTGGGAGACAGAAACAGAGAGATGGAGGAAAGGGAGGGGAGGCAGGGTGGAAACAGGAACACAGGCAAGGTAACTATTGGTCGTTTGCATGGTTCTGAAATCCCCATAGGGCCTTGTGCTGCTCAAATATGTTCATCTTGGAGTGTGTCTAACCAGCCACTTCTCACAAACACAATACAAAAAAAGGGGCCTTCTCAAAGTTTAAAGTAGGCTTGTGAACAGAGAACTAACAAATCACAAGCTAGGGTGTAATAGTACACCCTTTGTACTGAACCGTTCGGTATGGGGACCTCAGGTCTGTCCGCACTGAACCCCAATTAATACATTTTTTTAAATGTACAAAATAAAAAATACACTAGGCCTATAAGCTATTGTAGGCCTATGCCTCAAGTAAATCTGAACTGAAAAACATTTCAGGCTATTCCATAAAACATTTTATCTTAATTGTCGCATTTGAAACTGTGCTTTTGTGAGGCGCAGCCAGGAACTAGTTTAAATCTCCAGTTTGGGAACATTATGCCTTGCCAGATTACAACAGCGATGGACAGATAGTGGATAAAACTTTAACAGTACGTCGCCACGCTCAATGAGAATAGCCTATGCATGTTGACACATTTCAGGGCTCCACAGTGCAATAATTTCTCACATTTTAATAAAAATGTTAATGGTGTACCAGCTAAATTGCAGTGGTCCATTGCAGGAATAGGTCCATTCTATGAATTATGTTTCTATAATTGAAATGACAGCCACCTTGTATTCAAGAGCATGTCTCAATCGATGGCAGGCACAACACAAAAACCTCAGATGATGTAAAGTAGGGTCTAAGCTTTAATATAAGTGAATGTAAGGCAATGCATCGCAGTGCTAGAGGTGTCTCTAGAGACCTGGGTTCAATCCCGGGCTGTGTCGCAGCCGGGAGACCCGTGAGGAGGCGCACAATTGTCCCAGCGACGTCCCGGTTAAGGGAGGGTTTGGGCCACCGGGATGTCCTTGTCCCATCGCGCTCTATTGACTCCTTGTGGCAGACAGGGCGCAGGCACGCTGACCTCAGTCGCCAGCTGTATGGTGTTTCCACCGACACATTGGTGTGGCTGGCTTCCGGGTTAAGAAGCAGTGTGGCTTGGCGTGGCTCGCTACCTTCGCCTCTACCGAGTCGGTACGGGAGTTGCAGCGATGGGAGAAGACTAACAACCAATTGGATATCACGAAAATGGAGGGGGGGGGGGGGGGGGGGGGGATTGATATAATAATAACACCTCACGGTGTCCTGTGTGAATTTAATTCTCTTTTTCTCTGAGGACCTGAGCTCTAGGACCATGCCTCAGGACTACCTGGCATGATGACTCCTTGCTATCCCCAGTCCACCTGGCCGTGCTGCTGCTCCAGTTTCAACTGTTCTGCCTGCGGCTATGGAACCCTGACCTGTTCACCGGACGTGCTACCTGAGCGGAACTGAACTTTAGTCATTTCGGTAATGAGAAGGACAAGTGTCATAAAGTTTATTTTTGAGAAATATATCCTCATTCTGAAAACAGAAGTGAAGAAATTAAATTAATCGGTGCTCAACTAAGGACTACTCCAATGGATGATGCATCATGGGTGAATAGAAATGTATTGAAAAAAAATTTGTTTGTACAGCAACTTCAAACAGTGTTATGAGAAACATGTCCACAGGTGTTGAAGTAATAAATATTATAGTTTAATGTAAACAATTTATGGCCAAACTACAGCAGCCGTGTTTTATTCAAATAAACTTAATAAAGATGACCTGAAGATTTAATACGGACGCATTTTGGTAATGAGACTTTGGGGTGACATTTTTTTCCCATTATAATAAAGACAGTGCCATAAACAAGGCATCTTAGTCTTCAGAATTATAGTTCACCGTTGCAGATGCATCACGGATTTCGAACTCAATTTGTTAAGCCATGGTTAAAGCTGGTTTCATGAGAATCAGTTGTTTAAAAAAAAAACTTATTCTTGAAAGAATCACAGCTACGCTAGACTCCGCATGAGCTTAATACAACCGTCTTACCAAGATAACTAGGGCTAGGAATTGCCAGGGACCTCACGATCTGATCAAGACACTTTGGTGCCCCGATGTAAAATGTATTTAAATTCTCAGAATTCTAGATGTGTTGCGATTAGATACTGCGATTTCATTGCAATTTGATGTTCCAAACATATTGCTCACTACATGTCCTCTGCTGAGAAACAAGACAGAGCATAAGAACATTTATTTTTGATCAGTCATGGAAGTAAAAGTGCTGAAAATGTGTTGGCTCACTGTTTAAAAAGGAAGATGGGTAACAAGCTATAGGATGAAAAATACCCGTGTTAATGTGCAGGTACAGCCAACTAACATTAGCTAACGAATCTTAGCACCAGTGGTAGAAAAAGTACCCAAATGTCATACTTGTGTAAAAGATACCTTAATAGAAAAATCACTCAAAATCAGTAAAAGACAACCAGTAAAATGCTACTTGAGTAAAAATATTTGGTTTTAAATATACTTGAGCATAAAAAGTTTGTAATTGCTAAAATATACTTAAGCATCAAAACTATAAATCATTTCAAATTCCTTATATTAAGCAAACCAGATGGCACACTCCAACACTAGGATATTACATGCAAACCAAGCATTTGTGATTAGTGAGTCCTCCAGATCAGAGGCAGTAGGGATGACCAGGGATGTTCTCTTGATAAGTGTGTGAATTAGGCCATTTTCTGGTCCTGCTAAGCATTCAAAATGTAACGAGTACTTTTGGGTGTCAGGGAAAAATCTATGGCGTAAAAAGTACATTGTTTTCTTTAGGAATGCAGGGAAGTAAAAGTTGTCAAATATAAATAGTAAAGTAACAAAAACTACTGAAGTAGTACTTTAAAGTATTTTTAATTAAGTACATTACACCCCTGCTTTTTACAAATCGATTCTTGGGAGTCAAATTATCAATATAATATTGTGATATGTAACTATTGATTTTACCCGCACCACTATTGACAACCCCAAATAAAATAGGCTATACTTGTTAGTAAAAAAGCTTCAAAATAAGTTTAAAACGATGTTTTTGATATCGTGGACTGTCAGTTGTATCCAAGTACTATCTATGAAAGTAAGAGAGATTAGGCCTACATTTCTCCAGGCCCATTTCTAAGTTATGGCAAAACAAGTGCCTGGGCTGTCGTTGATGAAAAACTAAAGAAGGATTGTTCCTTTCAAGACTTTTTGCCTATTTAAATGTACTGTGTCCTAGGCTAACAATTTCCACTTTAGAGGACAGGAAAGCTGCAGCTGGTTTGAAAGCTTGAGTTGACTGGGTGAATGAGGATCATTGGGTTGTGGGCCACTGACCTAAAGTAACCTCACTCATTACAAGTCCATGTTCTGTAGAGCTTATCAGGAACCTTTGTCCAGGAAATGGGTGCTACTGTTCTCAAAGACTGGTGGAATTTAAATCATAGGAGGCATTCCCAATACATTATAAAATCTTTCTTTTTTTAAAGGGGATATCTGCATTTGCTACATCCATTTTTTTTTTTTTTTTATTCATGATATACACCCATTGATTCCTGAAGAGGCCTAATTCAAAAACCTTACTTAAAAAATATCATTTTGGTCAAATAGATTACATTAATTTAGTTCCATGTCTAGGGGGAGCAGACATTCTGAGGTAGGAAATAGGATATGCCCTTTAATCCATTTTATTCTGTACTTTATTCTAAGCCTGTCATGAGAGCTATAGGGAACGGTCCCCTCATTTGTAAACATAGGATTGTTACTCAGCAATGGTGAAGATGCCATACAAAGGTTTAAGAGAACTCGTGTTGCTTATGCCAAAGTTTCAGTACCTCCTTTGATGGTGAGCATGCATGGGAGTGTGTGTGTGTACGTGCAATCTCACAGTGAAAGGCAGCAAGAGACTGAGTTCCATCACAGTAGAACATCGAGTGGCAGTAAGCAAATTGGGTGTAACTTTTATGTTTTCTCCTGAATGTCACAACATCAGCGGATGTAACTCTACTGGTTAAGCGAAAAGTCTTCCATACTCAGCACCAACAACAGCGTGTGAAAGATAACATTAGCAGATTTTGACCATCCATAATCACACTTCAAGGAATTCTGGGTACAGAACTAGTTTGAGTGCTAGTCATTATATTTATATGAGTTTGGCCTCTAATGACCCACTGAGGAAAGAAAAGTCACCTCATTGTCTATTTAAAATATTCTCTCATTGATCGAGACAGGTGAGTGTCATAATGACATACTGCACTTTGGGGTGGACCCACTGGAGTGTATGGTTGATGAAACAGTGAAGCATGTGTTGATGTATTGTTCTAAGTACCAGTATGTGGAAGAGAGGGATAGATTGATGGTCATTGAGGATGGACAGGGATGGATGATTGACTACACACTCCAGTACAGTTGGTGGCGGCATGCACCGCTAACGTTTGTTTGCGGACCGCCATAATCTTATAGAAGGGGTGGACACACCTGTCTCAATCAATTACCATTATAACCTACCCAAACCAGAAACCATGGATAGATGGCAGCATTCGCACTAAACTGAAAGTGCAAACCAACGCATTTAACCATGGTTGAATACAAACATTTTAATTATTCACTCCGTAAGGTAATCAAACAGAAAAAACGTCAGTACAGAGACTCTTTAATAATGGAAAAATGGTTGTAATCAATTTATCACTAGCCACTTTATATAATGTTTACATAACCTACATTACTCATCTCATATGTATATACTGTACGCTATACCATCTACTGCATCTTGATGTAATGTATCACTAGCCACTAAACTATGCCGCTTTATATGTTTTCATATCCTACATTACTCATCTCATATGTATATACTGTACTGTATACCATCTACTGCATCTTGCCTATGCCATTCGGCCATCACTCATTTATATATTTTTATGTACATACTCGTATTCATTCCTTTACACTTGTGTGTATAAGGTAGTTGTTGTGAAATTGTTCGGTTATATTACTTGTTAGATATTACTGCACGGTCGGAACTAGAAGCACAAGCATTTTGCTACACTTGCATTAACATCTGCTAACCATGTGTATGTGACAAATAAATTTGAGTTGAAAGTGGAGTCACAATTCAACGGCTCAAGACATTAGACGTATGTGGCAGGGTCTACAAACAGGGTCTACAGACAATCACAGATTACAAAGGGAAAACCAGCCACGTCGGACACCGACGTCCTGCTCCCAGACAAGCTAAACACCTCCTTTGCCAGTTGAGGACAACACTCTTCAACCTCAGTATGCTGAAGAAAAAAAAAAGTGGCTTGGCCCCTAAGACCCTCAAACTTTTACAGATGCACAATTGAGAGCATCCTGTCGGGCTGTATCACCGCCTGGTACGGCAACTGCATCGCCCGCAACCACAGGGCTCTACAGAGGGTGGTGCGGTCTACCCAACGCATCACCGGGGGACACACTACCTGCCCTTCTGGACACCTGATATCACAGGCACGCCAAAAAGATCAACCTCCCAAGAGGTTAATACAGGAGCAACAAAGCTGGGACAGAGAGACTGAAAAACCACTATCTCAAGGCCATCAGGAATGTTAAGTAGCCATCACTAGCTGCCTACCACCCGGTTACTCAACCCTGCACCTTAGAGGCTGCTGCCCTATATACATAGATATGGAATCACTGGTCACCTTAATGTTTACATACTTCTTTACACATTTCATATGTATATACTGTATTCTATTTTAGTCAATGCCACTCCCACATTGCTCATCCTAATATTTATATATTTCTTAATTCCATTTTAGATGTGTGTATTGTTAGATAATACTGCACTGTTGAAGCTAGGAACACAAGCATTTTGCTACACCATCTGCTAAATATGTGTATGTAACCAATAAAGTTTGATTTGATGAGAGAAGATTTGAAATAGACAAGATGGCAGCATTCACATTGTTGGATTACTTCATGGAGCCCCCCCAAAAATTATCTGAGCATTTTCGAAATTCAAACGAACCACCTGGAATTAGACATTTTAAAATATACATGTTTGGCCAAATCGAGAACTAAGATAGTGTTGCCAAGTTAAAGTTGATTGTAAATTATCTGTGCTAAGCCAAACAGTACCTATCCTGTAACCGCTAATGCACAGGTGTCAAACTCATTCCACGGGGGGCCGAGTGTCTGCGGGTTTTCGCTCCTCCCTTGTACTTGATTGATGAATTAACATCACTAATTAGTTAGGAACTCCCCACACCTGGTTGTCTAAGGCTTTATTGAAAGGAAAAACCAAAAACCTGCAGACACTAGGCCCTCCGTGGAATGAGTTTGACACCCCTGCGCTAATGGAACATCACAACATTGTTAGCCCGTTGCAATCTGCTAGCTATGTATCACAATCACATTTAACAACCCATGATCAAAAACACAACTAATCTCATTTGTAAAAATTCAGAGTCTGACAAATTGAGCACAGACTTCATTAGTCACCATCAAGTTGTCAAATGCAGCACGGGGCAGCCCAGCTGTGAAGAGCGTTGGGCCAGTAACCTAAAGATTGCTTGTTTGAATCCCCTAGCCGACTAGGTGAACAATCAGTCGATGTGCCTTTGTGACAACACTGTCCAGCTATTGAAGTTGTGTTGCAATCTTATGGCAAGATCCCAACTTACTATTTCGCAATCATGTCATCATGACCAATGGGGTAGTTAGATAACAATATAGTTTGCTAGCCGTTAGCTAACTCGCTTTCTGATGACAGTGATGTTGACGTTAGTTAGCTAACTAACTAGGTAGCGTTTGCTAGGTAACTACTAGTAGCTAACGTTAGCTAACTTGTTAGCAAGTTGTTTAACGCAGAAAGCTAGCCACATAACTCATTTAAACTTCATAAACGCTTCACATTTTAACTGTTTATGCATTGCCTTAACCATGTTATTCTGTGGCTCGTACGCTATTGTTCTATAACTAGTTATTTAGAAGAGCTAACTAGCTAATGTTAGCTCTATCGGTAAACAAATACATGCCTGCTTAGCACGCTAACCTTAGCTATGACCCAAGGGCTAACTCTGGCTGGTGGTGGTGGATTCTAGCTACCAAGTTCGTCAGCTAGCTATTCGAGTAGACAGAAGTAGAAAAAGACAACTGTATCATGTCCAAACTGGCATTTCAAGAAAACAAACTATCCTCCGCAACACAAAAAGTCAGATTTGGTGGCTTGCCTGAGTTTGTTACCGACAGTCACCCCGTTTCGTAGCGACTAGCCAGACAGATCCCACGAAGTCCTGCTGCACGGTCGGTGTAGTCAATCATGTGACTTGAGCAGGAAACAGGTAGAGCTAGGCCTAAATACATTTAAGCCGAAGCCACAAAGATTTATCAGTGTTAACACACATAGCCTAGATACAACTAAAAGGAATACATTATTGCGAATGCCACATATTTAACTGCACCACCCCCGGCCTTGACCAAAACTGATCTGATCGATTGCACATGACGTCACGACGACAATTTGTAAACTCGATCCATTTTGAAGAGGGGTCGCAATGTATGCTGCGTTCAAAACAACTGTGAACTCGGACAGATACGGTGAAATCATGACCTCAGTGATCCTCATGTCGGAAAGTCGGAGATCTAGAATGAGGCCCGAGTTCTGGAGTTGGAATTCCAAGTCGGATGACCGTTCAAATCGAGCTCGTTCAAGTCGAGTTCGGGTTTTTCCGGAGATCCCAGTTGTTTTGAACGCACTGAAGTCCGATATTTCGGAGTTCCAAGCCCCCAGTTGTTCTGAGCGCGGCAGTATTTCTGGAAGATGTGGGCACTTTAGCAAACGATATCATTCATGCATTATTTATTTAACCGTTATCAGGGAGTCATACTGAGAACAATGTCTCTTTTACATATGAGCCCTGGATTACATAAATTACAAAAAATAGAAATGCAAGCCGAAAGAAAACACGGTCATAAAGAATGTATTTCCATGTTTCTCTTGCTGCTTTGGAATAGAAGTTGGAACAAATTTGGGCCATGGAGAATAAACAATATCATTTCCGGTAGGCTGTGCACACTAAAGTAAACAAAGATTATCTATTAGATTGATAAAGTAGTCGAGTGACCGCTCTAAAGTGAGGAAATGGAATGGAGTCCCTGGAGAAGGCGGTCAGGAGTAGTGCAGTTTTATCATGAGGAGACGTATACTTGGAAAACGGAGGAGGAATGAAGGGAAATTGAGAGGGAGAGAAGGTCTAACAGAAAGAGAGGGTGAGATTGAGTCGGATAAGAATGGTGGGGAAAAAAGGGAGATGGTTTGTTAAAGAAGAAGGGGGGGAAATGTAAGCAGAGGGAGCTGAAGACAGGAGGAGAAATGGAAGTGAATGAGGGTGAAGTATCAGAGGTGGTAAATGCGGGAAAGTTATCGGAGACCGAGGTATGCACCGATGATCAGGATAAAGAAGAGTCTGTGACAGTAGGAGTGACGTTTATGGAAAAAGTGGACTCTTGCCTTTTGGCTGATCCATTTGTGGTTTTACGGTGGGTGAAAAAAGAGTTGGGTCATGTGGAATCGGTTAGGGTAACTAGAAGTGGTCTAGTGATAATTGTTTGTGTTTCTGTTGGGCAGAGGGAGAATGCGCCTGAAGCAAAACGAATGGGGCAATAAAAGTGAATCGTTTCGTTCTCAAGAAAGGGGCACCAATGAAAAAAGTGATAACTGGGGTAGCAGTAGATATAAAAGTTGACCAGCTGAGGGCAAAGATTCCCGGTGTATATGATGCTCGTCGTTTGATGCGACGCAGACGGGGTGGCGAGAGTGGGTAAACAGAAGGGTCATTGTCTGTTCTTTTGAGTTTTAAAGTTGAGTCTTTGACTAACAAAGTGAATTTAGCATATATAAGTTATCCTTTACGAGCGTATGTGCCGTAGACATTAAGATGTTACAGGTGTCAAGCTTATGGGCATGTGGCAGCAGTGTGTAGGAGGGAGGGTCCAAGGTCTGGGAAATGTGCAGAAGGGCATGCGACAAAGGAATGTGTAGTATTGGGGAACGTAGTGGAATGTGTTAATAGTAATGTCCCATATGCGAGAGAGGTAGGTTGAGGTTTCCAGGGTTAGAGTAGTGCAGAAGTTGTCATATGCTGAGGCAGTGAAGAAAGTTGAGGAAGATGGGTTAAGGGGGAGGAGTGGTGAGAGTAGTAGAGATATACCAGTACAGAGGGATAGGCCAAACAGTGAAATAAGTTTCAGTAAGATTGGATTTATAGCAATGGTTATCAATTGTACTGTAGGCATGGAATGGAAGTCTCTGAAAATTGAGGTTGTGGTGGCAGCTGCAGAGAGGTATTTGGGTGTGCGAGACTTGACATCAGAAGAGTTACAGGGTGTGTTAAGGGGTGATCTCCTATCCTTTCAGGATGATGGCATGAAATAGGAATAAATACATTTAATTAGTGGAGTAGGGTGGTGTTAATTTTATTTGATCATTTTGAAATGAGTGAGTGTAGTATTAGATGGTAGGGTATTTATTTAGTTATTATTTATTTATTTTTTCAAGCAAGTATAAGGGAGTTGTACTCCAGTCTAGTAGGTGGCGGTAATGCAACAAATTGGATGCCAACTGCCGTTAAACCTCATAGAAGAAGAAGAAGAAGTGACCGCTCTAACAATGGAAATGCATGTCCTCAAAGATGGAAGGCAGGCTGGAGGAGGCGCGTGTGAACAGGCACAACTCCGATATAAAGTCGGTTTGGCGAAATGCTACGTGTGTCCACTTAGATCATTGCAACCGTAACAACCTAACCATTACGACACTTCTATTCGAACAAATTAGCAATTACATTTTTTGTTTAGGAAATTTCGACACTAATGGACCTTTACTCACTTCATGGTCTTATTTTCGTAGACAGATTTTGGGCGGAGTAAACCCTATTGCTTCTCCTCTTCCTCTCTGAAGAAAAACAAACAGGGGCAAAAAGGAAAGTGGTTCCTTGGTGGACTGAAGAGTGCACTGCTCCTATTCGAGGAATAAATAGGGCTTACAATGTTGTGTAGGAATATGACTCCAGAGAATCAACTTGATTTCCAAAGGAAGAGAGGTTTAGTACGTGGGGTCATTAAGTCTGTTGAGAGAAATGCATGGAGACAGTTCTGCTCTACAATAGGCAGGGGTACTGAGCTGGGACATGTATTGTCTATGTTAAAGAAGATGACTGGAATAAGCAAGTCCACTCGAATTCCAGTTTTGGTTGTGGGTCAGAAAATGTCTGTAACTGATCAAGAAAAAGATGACTTGTTCAGGAAGACATTTGCTTGGGCACATAGTGGGGGTTACTTTGGATTAAGTATAAGCAACGTTTGAGATTTTAAATGCTCATGTTAATGTGTATAAGAAAAGGGATACTGTTACCGTATATGAGATGTGTTCAGTCTTAAAAGGCTGTGGATATACAGCCCCAGCTCATGAACAGCTGTTCTATGTAATGTTTAAGCGTCTACCTGATGAGGTCATACATGTTCTGGAATTATTTAATACGAGTTGGAGTGAGGTGGTTATACCTTCTGGTTGGAAGCGTGCAGTAATATGACCTTTTGTAAAGCCTGGTAAGAACCCTTCATGTGCTGATAGTTATAGACCAATAGCATTGACCTCTAACTTGTGTAAATGGATGGAAAAGAGGATAGTCTACAGATTGTCATGTTTCCTGGAACATAGAGGTTTATTGAGTTAATGTAAAAGTGGATTCCGTAAAGGTAGATCTACTTTGGATGCGTTAGTAAAGGTGAGCAATGAAATTGAAAAAACTCTGGTTATGATAGAATGAATGGCTACTGTGTGTTTTGGCATTGAAAAGGCATAGGACACCATGTGGAGAGCAGGCCTACTTTATTTTATTTAAGTAGGCAAGTCGGTTAAGAACAAATTCTTATTTACAGTGACGGCCTACCCCGGCAAAACCCTAACGACGCTGGGCCAATTGTGCGCCGCCCTATGGGACTCCCAATCACAGCTGGTTGTGATACAGCCTGGAATTTTATTTTTTTATTTAACTAGGCAAGTCAGTTAAGTTAAGAACAAATTCTTATTTACAATTACAGCCTACGAACAGTGCCTTGTTCAGGGGCAGAACAACATATTTTTACCTTACCGTGTCAGCTCGGGGATTTGATCTAGCAACCTTTCGGTTACTGGCCAAACACTCTAACCACTAGGCTACCTGCCAGAATCAAACCAGGGTCTGTAGTGACGCCTCTAGCACTGAGATGCAGTGCCTTAGACTGCTGCGCCAATCGGGAGCCCCACTGATTAAGATAGAAAGACTTGGTATTGGTGGGAGACGATTGTAATGGGAATTTTAATGTTTGTGCTTTTCTTTATAACACATTTCTGTGTTCTATTCATATGCTGTTCTAATAACCTATGTCTGTGTTCATGCAAGTGGCTGACTGTACAAATCACCCCTATCAGTGGCTGCAATTTGACAGTACGCCCAGACCGTGTTTTGAAAACAAATGACGTTGTTTTGAGAACAAACTAAAGATATCTCAGTTTCAAAGTCTCAGCTTAGAGAGGAGAACCCTCGTGAGGTATTGGTCTGTCACGTGTTATGAAACAGTATTGGTCGGTTACATGAATGAAACAAAACGGTAATGATTCATTAGTTATGCTAAATCATGCAAATATAACTTGTCTGTGTATAGCCAAAATATAAGACAACTGCTGGGTCAGCCCAGGAAGAGCTCCTGATTGATGTCTCTGTAACACAATATCCACGACAGTATATAACTGGGTTTTGGCCTTATTTAATCGCTCTTTGCATTTTATTTTATTTCACTAGACAAATCCGTTAAGAACAAAGCCCTATGGGACTCCCAATCACAGCCGGTTGTGATACAGCCCTGAAATCAAACCAGGGTCTGTAGTTACGCCTCTAGCACTGAGATGCAGTGCCTTAGACTGCTGCGCCACTCGGGAGCCCCACTGATTAATATATAAATAATTGGTATTGGTGGGAGTCTATATAACTGTGTTTTGGCCTTATTTAATTGCGTTAAAATAGGATCCAATATATCTGATGCCTATGGAGTTGACAACGGTATTCCTCAAGGCAGTGCTATCAGTCCTATTTTGTTAAACATTATGATTAATGATGTGTTTTCAAATGTAGGTAGGGGTATTGGGGTTTCCCTATATACTGATGATGGAGCTATTTGGATGAGGAGAAGGAATATCTCTCATGTGAACTTCTATTCAACGGGCTATAATGGATGTTGAAAGATGGTCGATTGACTGGAGTTTTGAATTGTCGGTGGCGAAATCTTGCTGTATGTTCTTCTCAAAGAAGAAAGTTGCTGATAATATACCGTTGTTTCTGAATGGACAGCCTATGGGGAGAGTTTTTAAGTACAAATATTTGGGTCTATTGTTCAATGAGCGATATGAACTCAAAAAAAGAAACGTCCTCTTTTCAGGACCATATCTTTCAAAGATAATTTGTAAAAATCCAAATAACTTCTCAGATCTTCATTGTAAATGGTTTAAACACTGTTTTCCATGCTTGTTCAATGAACCATAAACAATTAATGAACATGCACCTGTGGAATGGTCGTTAAGACACTAACAGCTTACAGACGGTAGGCAATTAAGGTCACAGCCCAGGGTCCCTGCTCATCTGCGTGAACGTGCCTTAGGCATGCTAGAAGGATGCATGAGGACCGCAGATGTGGCCAGGGCAATAAATTGCAATGTCCGTACTGTGAGACGCCCAAGACAGTGCTACAGAGAGACAGGACGGACAGCTGATCGTCCATTGCAGTGGCAGACCACGTGTAACAACACCTGCACAGGATCGGTACATCCGAACATCACACCTGCGGGACAGGTACAGGATGGCAACAACAACTGCCCGAGTTACACCAGGAACGCACAATCCCTCCATCAGTGCTCAGACTGTCCGCAATAGGCTGAGAGAGGCTGGACTGAGAGCTTGTAGGCCTGTTGTAAGGCAGGTCCTCACCAGACATCACCGGCAACAACGTTGGCTATGGGCACAAACCCACCGTCGCTGGACCAGACAGGACTGGCAAAAAAGTGCTTTTGTCGCGGTTTTATCTCACCAGGGGTGATGGTCGGATTCGCGTTTATCATCGAAGGAATGAGCGTTACCCCGAGGCCTGTACTCTGGAGCGGGATCGATTTTGAGGTGGAGGGTCCGTCATGATCTGGGGCGGTGTGTCACAGCATCATCGGACTGAGCTTGTTGTCATTGCAGGCAATCTCAATGCTGTGCGTTACAGGGAACAGGAATTCTCCTCCCTCGTGTGGTACCCTTCCTGCATGCTCATCCTGACATGACTCTCCAGCATGACAATGCCACCAGCCATACTGCTCGTTGTGTGTGTGATTTCCTGCAAGACAGGAATGTTAGTGTTCTGCCATGGCCAGTGAAGAGCCCGGATCTCAATCCCATTGAGCACGTCTGGGACCTGTTGGATCGGAGGATGAGGGATAGGACCATCCTCC
Organism: Salvelinus fontinalis; assembly: GCF_029448725.1. Taxonomy (NCBI): domain Eukaryota; kingdom Metazoa; phylum Chordata; class Actinopteri; order Salmoniformes; family Salmonidae; genus Salvelinus; species Salvelinus fontinalis. Next base: position 3,774,257 of record NC_074699.1, read on the forward strand.
TCCGGAACTAGAAGCACAAGCATTTCGCTACACTTGCGTTAACATCTGCTAACCATGTGTATGTGACAAATACAATTTGATTTGATTCCCCCCAGAAATGTCTGGGAACTTTCAGGTGCCTTGGTGGAAGAGTGGGGTAACATCTCACAGCAAGAACTGGCAAATCTGGTGCAGTCCATGAGGAGGAGATGCACTGCAGTACTTAATGCAGCTGGTGGCCACACCAGATACTGACTGTTACTTTTGATATTGACCCCCCTTTGTTCAGGGACACATCATTCCATTTCTGTTAGTCACATTTCTGTGGAACTTGTTCAGTTTATGTCTCAGTTGTTGAATCTTGTTGTGTAAATATTTGTATGAACATATGTTAAGTTTGCTGAAAATAATCGCAGTTGACAGTGAGAGGACGTTTCTTTTTTTGCTGAGTTTACATGGAAAGAGCATGTCATAAATGTTCAAACAAAGTGTTAGAAGGTGGTGAATCTTATGCCTTCGGTCTCTGGTTATGAATGGGGTGCTGACAGACAATCGTTGATGGATATTTATAGAGCTCTGATCAGGACGACAATTGATTACTGGTGTATAGTTTATGGAACAGTGTCAACGACTTGGCTTCAGAGGCTGGACAGTATCCAGTATATAGTTTTATATATAGCTTTAAGGATATGTAATGGTACATTTAAATCAATATCTGTATGTGCCTTACTAGTGGAGGCAGGTGAGGTTCCTTTGGATATACAGTGGGGGAAAAAATGTATTAGCTTATTGGGTTAGGCTGTGAGGTTGACCATCCAACTGCTACTGTTCTAGATGACTGTTGAGAATATACTAGTAGACAAGGCAGTGGTTTTGGTTGGACAGTTGGAAAGCTTGCTGATGAGAGTGGTTTGAGGTTGGACCTTCTGTGGTGATAGGGAATGTTCCTCCATGGTTACTCCCAGATCCTGTTGTTGATCTAACCTTGGTAGAGAAAAGGAAAGATTGGTCAGAGGTCAGTCATATAGTGAAACTGGTTGACAATTACATTGGTCGAGGTTTTATGCATTTTTACTGCTTTTCACAGATGGATCCAATGACCCAAATAGTGAGTTGCACAGGAGCAGGCGTTTACTTTCCTGAATTTGATGTGCAGATATGTAGAAGACTAACAGAGAACTGTCGGTATACTCAGTTGAATTGTTGGCGATAGTAGTTGCCCTCCAGTGGGTGGAGGTCATACAACCTGTCAGAATTATAGTGGGCTCAGATTCCCTTTGTGTATTGAATAGTTTATCATCTGGTAAATCTAATAAGAGTGACCAACTATTGGAGGTATTAAGGTTAGAATGCAGAATTGAGAGGCTGGGTGTAGATGTGAGATTCTGCTGGGTCCCAGCCCATTCGGGTGTGGAATGGAATGAAATTGTAGACCAAAAGAGTTAGCCAAAAGAGCTTTAAAACAAGATATAATTTATATTAATGTTCCACTGGTTAGAGGTGAGGTGAAATGTAAGATCAGAGCTAATTTGATAGATCTGTGGCAGAGGAGATGGGACTCTGAGCCAAAGGGCCGGCATTTACAGTATATGTCCTCCAAAGAAAGGTCGGTGTACCAAGCTTCATAGGTCAGACTAGGAGGGAAGAGGTGGTGTTTTCTTCATTGTGCCTAGGACATTGTACATTGAACTCGTCATTACAGCTGGTTGTCAAGCATGTGAATGGTTTGTGTCTGGAGTGTATGGTCGATGAAACGGTGGAGCATGTGTTGTAATATTATTGAATGTTAAAATCAAATCTAATTTTATTGGTCACATACACATGGTTAGCAGATGTTATTGCGAGTGTAGTGAAATGCTTGTGTTTCTAGTTCCGACAGTGCAGCAATATCTAATATGTAATCTAACAATTCCACAACTATCTAATACACACAAATCTAAGTAATGGAATACGAATATATACATATAAATATATCGATGAGCAATGGCAGAGTGGCATAGGCAAAATGCAATAGATGGTATTATATACATAAGAGATGAGTAATGCAAGATATGTAAACATTATTAAAGTGGCATTATTAAAGTGACTAGTGATCCATTTATTTAAGTGGCAAATGATTTCAAGTCTGTATGTAGGCAGCAGCCTCTCTGTGTTAGTGATGGCTGTTTAACAGTCTGATGGCCTTGAGATAGAAGCTGCATTTTAGTCTCTCGGTCCCAGCTTTGATGCACCTGTACTGACCTGGCCTTCTGGATGGTAACGGAGTGAACAGGTAGTGGCTCGGGTGGTTGTTGTCCATGGTGATCTTTTTGGCCTTCCTATGACATCAGGTGCTGTAGGTGTCCTGGAGGGCAGGTAGTTTGTCCCCGGTGATGCGTTATGCAGACCGCACCACCCTCTGGAGAGCCTTGCGGCAGTTGCCGTACCAGGCAGTGATACAGCCCAACAGGATGCTTTCAATTGTGCATCTGTAAAGGTTTGAGGGTTTTAGGTGACAAGACAAATTTCTTCAGCATCCTGAGGTTGAAGAGGCACTGTTGCACCTTCTTCACCACACTGCATGGGTGGACCATTTCAGTTTGTCCGTGATGTGTATGCAGAGGAACAGAGATGGAAAGATTGAAGTGTAGAGTCATTGAGGATGGTGGGGTTTGGAAGGGATTTTGGTGATGTGGGAGGGTGTATTGGAAGTTAGTAGGGCTCATTTTTTATTTCCTCATAAGTACTGAGTTAGTAGGTAAGAGGATTTAGAAATTTGGAGCTAATCTTGTAAACCGTGATTTACGACACCCTCCAGCACAGTAGGTGGCGGCATGCACCTTTAACGTTTGTTTGCAGACCTCAATTGTATCATTGAAGAAGAAGTAACAACACAGGCGTTGGACTGGAAGTGGTGCTTCCGATAGTTTATATTGCTACTAAATAAATTGACATCAGACCGTACAAGCACGAGGTTCATCATGCCTGTCACTTGTGCAGTAAACGGCTGCACCAACAAGTTTATCAAAGGGTCAGAAATACGATTTTACAGGTAAGGAGTAAAGGACTTCAAGCTAACGTTAGCTAGTTTGCTAACGTTCTTCAAATGTTGTTGTAGCTAAATGTGGTGTGTTTATGCGTGCGCAAGAGAATGCATGCTTGTGTTAAGTAGTGTTTCTTGTCCTATTTTCAGGTTCCCCATCAGTAAGCCTCAGCTTGCCAACCAATGGGTACAAAGTTTGGGGATGAAAAACTTCATCCCTACACCTAACACTTGCCTCTGCTCAGAACATTTCAACCCAGATTGTTTCCGAGACTACAATGGAAAACAGTTTCTTAGGGAAGATGCCGTGCCCACCATTTTCGGTGCTGATTCATCGAAGGTAATGTATGGTTTCATAGTTGCTCAACCTAGTTTACCCAACTGTCTTTGTTTTTATTCAGCTAGACTACAAGATGTATGTTAAAAACATTGCAGCCTGAATTACGAAAAAGGAGTATGATGACCAAGGACACAAATGCGGCTAACCGCTTCGGGGCACCGTCAGACCGGGAGAGGGCTAAGACGCTGGAGAAGAGCAAGGTCAAGGAGAAACGACATAGTACCCGGGATACTGGCAAGGTGTGTCAACTTTTAAAAATATTTTTATCACCTCTCACAGATGGGTGTCACCCCTCTAAATGAATGTTAGTGTAAATCCTGTTGCAGAGTATAGCAGGTGTTGGTGAACTTCTGCACAGTTAAGTGCTGTTTTTCAGAGCCTTGTTTTCACGTGCACAAGAGCATACTTCCCCTGTTTCATCTATCAACATTCACTCAGTTATTTTTTTGTTTTTGCAGGGAAGAGGTGATGGCAAGAAACGAGGTGGAGGACGAGGAGGAATCTCCTCCAACACTGACCGGTAAGAGTGGAAACCATCACTTTTCAGAATCCATCACTGCATGGGTCCACTGCTCTGCTACCTTCCTCGAAGGCTGCAACGTATGCTTGTATTCATCATTGCATTTCAAATGGTTGCTTTTTTTTACTGGAGAGACTAGTCAGTCAAAATTTGTATCAGGGAGAAGGTAAACCAGCAGAAAACAGTGTCATTCTGTAAATGATGTACAACCAAGTAAGCAAGACGCAGACGATAGTCACATACAGGCGCCAGGTCAGACGTTCCCATTGTTTTTGTGTATTTGCAGACAGACTATAGGGGCGAAGAGCAAAGTGTATGACAACAAAGGCCGCCTGCTCTCCTGCGGCAAGGACATGTGTGACTGCCTGGACGCGGACTGCATGGGCTGCTTCTACCCCTGCCCCGAGTGTAGCTCCCGCAGGTGTGGCGTGGAGTGCCGCTGTGACCGCAAGTGGCTCTACGAGCAGGTTGAGGTGGAGGGGGGAGAGATCATCCGCAACAAGTACGCTGGCTAGTCTCCCCCATCCTTAGGCCTTGAACTATGACTGTTTTTATGTTCTGTTTTTCTCATTTTTGTTTTCTGTAGAACGAGGACAGAATAAGAAATGGTCTGAAGTTGCCAAAAGATACTAAATCAAGTTATCACAAGATGTATCAAGAGTAAATGAATAAGAAATAATACTCCCACAATGGTTTCAACCAAGTGTTATAAACATTGCATATGTAGTTTAGTTCCTGTACCGAGAGGATCAATTCAAGAAAGTGTGTGCGCATACACTTCGCCGGTACCTCGCTACGAGATCTCATGCAAAGGAAAAAGAGGTATATGACGGAGATTTGTTTCCACCTTTTTCGAAAGTATGCATGCCTGAAGAATTTCCCACGTTTCATTTTCTGCCTTTTCTCATGGTTTTTGCAATTCTCCACTTGTTTTGATTAGTGATTACATATTTGTTTTGTGCCCACAGCTGTCAATTAAATTGGTCTTAATTCATATAAAAAATATTTGAGTGTCCAGACCCTTGTGGTGAGCCCTACAAAAAGTTTATCATGATTATGGGCGATGACTGGTGGCTTCTTCAGTATCATTTGTGTGGTTTTGCGACAGTTTCCTAGAAATGTTCACGAGGTGTTAAGCGGTCGAATCAAGCATGCCGCTTTACCACAGATAATCTCCATTACAGAGTGTTCTGTTCAATTTCACAATTATTTTCTGTGACCTATTAGGTCTATTTTTGGGTAGTGATAAATGTCCCATAGTCACAGTTGTGTGAAGTACTACTTAAGTAGTTTCTGTGGTGACCTGTACCTTTTTATATTTTTGACTACTTTTACTTCACTACATTCCCCCCCAAAATAATGTACTTTTTACTCCGTACATTTTCCCTGATACCCAAAAGTACTTGTTACATTTTGAATGCTTAACAGGATAGGAAAACGGTCTAATTCACACACATTTATGAAGAGAACATCCCTGGTCTAATTCACACGCTTATCAAGAGAACATCCCCGGTCATCCATTCTGCCTCTGATCTGGTGGACTCACTAAGGACATGCTTGTTGGACCCTGCCCCTGGCTATCTGTAAATAGAAAAGTGAGTGCGGTCTGGTTTGTTTATTTATACATTTTACTTTTGATACTTAAGTATATTTTAAAAGCAAATACGTTTAGACTTAAGTAGTGTTTTATTGTGATAGCACATCAACAATGGAAACGGTACCATAGACTAGTCAAACCGTTGCTTAACAAACTGGCTGCTGCAACAGCCTAACTCTACAGTATTACATTTCTAGTGGGTTTACTACGCAGCTGGGTGTTGCCATGCTTATGCGATCACAGTCGGTGTTGTCCGTCTTGCATTTGATGCAATCGCAGCTCTTGGCTACGGGTATGAAGAAGGGGTCGACTCCGGATGGACAGCCTTCCAGGTAGACCTTCTCGTAGGACCACTCCTTGAAGTTACACGCCCCCTGGGAGTGCGGCAGCCATGTGCTCTGATAGTTCAGATCCTGCCAACAACAGCATTCATACCGGTAAATTGAAATCATCTGAACACTGGCCTTGTCCCAGATCTGTTGTAATGTATAGTCAACTCATGGCATGACAATAACCATAGTGCTTGGCAAGACAACTCAAACCAATCTGGGATTCGGCTAATGGAAACCATATTTTTTTAATTATTGCATGATTCATAGTGTTACTCTTCTGCTGCCATTGTGATCTACACAGAAAAATATAAACGCAACATGTAAAGTGTTGGTCTCATGTTTCATGAGCTGAAATAAAAAATTTCCAGAAATGTTCCATATGCACAAAAAGCCTATTTCTCTGAAATGTTATGCACAAATTTGTTTACATCCCTTTTAGTAAGCATTTCTCCTTTGCCAAGATAATCCATCCACCTGAAAGGTGTGGCATGTCAAGAAACATTAAAATGAATGATCATTACACAGGTGCACCTTGTGCTGGGCACAATAAAAGGCCAATTTAAAATGTGCAGTTTTGTCACACAACACAATGCCACAGATGTCTTAAGTTTTGAAGTAGTGTGCAATTGGCATGCTGACTGGAGGAATGTTGCCAGAGAACTGAATGTTAATTTATCTACCATAAACTGCCTCCAAAGTCATTTTAGAGTACGTCCAACCGGCCTCACAACCATAGCCCATGTGTAACCAGGATCTCCACAACTGACTTCACCTGCGGGATCGTCTGGGGGGGGGGGCCTTTTGTGGGGTAAAACGAATTCTGATTGGCTGGGCCTTGCTCCCCAGTGGGTGGGCCTAAGCCCTGCCCAGGCATGTGAAATCCATAGATTAGGTCCTATTGAATTTATTTCAATTGACTGATTCCCTTATATGAACTGTAACTCTGTAAAATCTTACGAATTGTTGCATGTTGTGTTTATAATTTTGTTCAGTAATATCAAAGGGCTGCTGATGCAACCTGGTGCAACGTCAAATAGTAGAATTAATGATTTAGGTCAATTAGCACATACTCCTAGTCAATTAAATTAAACAGCAGAAAATGTAGCATATATTACCCAACAGCTCACATGCAACAGAATATATATATTTTGTTATTTATTTAACTAGGCAAGTCAGTTAAGAACAAGTTCTTATTTACAATGACGGCCTACACCTGCCAAACCCGGACGACGCTGGGCCAATTGTGCGCCGCCCTATGGGACTCCCAATCACGGCCTGGATTCGAACCAGGGACTGTAGTGATGCCTCTTGCACTGAGATGCCTTAGACCACTGCGCCACTTGAGAGCAAAAATATATATAACTCAATGTAATGAAAAACAATTGTACAGGGGTGTGTTCATTAGGGCACTCAACAGAACACTGTGCATCAGAAAATAAAAATGTGTGTTCTATTGGCCAAGTAGGCCCTCCCTGTTTCAATCAGTCTTGTCCAGTTTGGTACCTAATAAACACACAACCCTAAATAAGTACTGTCTATCCCTATTTAGCTACCGTCGTTTCGCACAGGCCGGCGCAGGTGGTGATGGTGATGCTTCCGTGACAGTCCTCTCTCTCCACGGTGATGGTCATGTTGTTTAGTCGGCAGCCATACATGCAGTCTGTCCCCGCTCTCACTGGTGTCACCCACAGCGTTGCCATGACGACCAGCTGCAGCGTCATTAAGTGGGTGCAGTACATAATGCTTCCACAAGGAGAACAGGTCCCTTCAGGAATCTGCTATACAGCAGGGAAACACATGCTGATCAGACCGCTCGTACGCGTGCGTCTTCGTTTGCCATCACGCGCATGTCGATTTTGTACACCAACACCAGGCGCGTTCAGGACATGCAGGTTGAAATATCAAATCAAACTCTGAACCAACTATATTAATTTGGGGACTTGTTGAAAAGCATAAAAAATGTATGCCAATTTAGCTAGCTTGTTGTTGCTATCTAATTTGTCATGGGATATAAACATGGGATGTTATTTTACCTGAAATGCACAAGGTCCTCTACTCTAACAATTATTCCACAGATTAATTATCCTCCTTCAGGCTTCTTCTACTTTGGACTTTATATGACGGTTGGCAACCAACTTTAAGGTACATTACTACCAACAACTAGACTGGAGTGTGGACCTCAGTTCATCTTTCAATCACCCACATGGGTATATGCTCCTAAAAACCAATGAGGAGATGGGAGAGGCGGGACTTGCAGCGTGTCAAGCAGAATATAACCAAGTTCTATTTCAGTGCCTTGCTACGCAGACATGCACGAGCAGTGTGGGTGTAATGATTGAATATCATGTATGTGTACATTTATTTTGCAACGCCCACAAATGCGACGCGAGCGGTGTGGTCAGCATGTTACCAATGAGTAGATGGGAGAGGCAGGACTTGCAGCACATCAATCATCACAAATGGAACAAAGTTCTATTTTAGCACCTGGCTACGCATGACATGCGCAAGCAGTGTGGGTGCAATGATTGAATAACATGTATGTGTATATTTATTTTGTAACGCGCGCTGTGTGGTCAGCATGTTACCAATGTGCCATCTCCTTGGTTTTTAGGAGCATATACCCACGTGGGTGATTGAAAGATGAACTGAGGTCCACACTCTAGTCCCAAGACAAATTAGCTAGCAAAGCACGCTAGCTAGCTAAATTTCCATAAATACTTCATGCTTTTCGACCTGTCCCCAAATTAATATAGTTGGGTCAGAGTTCGTTTTGATATTTAAACCTGCATGTCCTGATTACGTCTGGTGTGGGTGGACAAAATCAACATGCGTGCGATGGAGCACGTAGACACACGCGATCGGTCTGGTCAGCATGTCAGGTCACACTTTAAACAAAGTATATCTTATAAGGCCGTCAGACTCCCTTTATAAGGCCACCCCAAATCATTAAGGAAATGTAATCCTATATGATGGGTGGCATATAGGGTTATGTGTGCCACATTTGCCAAAGCACCAGACAAAGTACCTCACCCGTTGTATCACTTCTATTATATGAAACATTTTATTTATTCATTTACAACCTGAATATGATTATGGCCATAATGGATCTTTTCCTTACTGAGATTTTCTCAGACCACATATCGTTCCCTCTTGGTCTCCCAATGGACATTTTATCTACCATTTCAATCAGGGATTCACAACCACTCAGAGGACATTGCTCCCGAGTGGCGCAGTGGTCTAAGGCACTGCATCTCAGTGCAAGACGCGTTACTACAGTCCCTGGTTTGTATCCAAGCTGTAGCACATCCAGCCGGGATTTGGAGTCCCGTAGGAACAGCGCGCAATTGGCCCAGTGTCGTCTGGGTTTGGCCAGAGTAGGCCACCATTGTAAATAAGAATTTCACTCTTAACTGACTTGCCTAGTTAAATAAAGGTTAAATGTATAAAATAAAAATATTTCAATTGCTGTGGATCTGTTAAAGATGTTTGTCAGAGATAATGCTGTCAAAATCTGAGATATACTGAAATCACCTAAAGAATACAGACAAGGTCAGATGAGTCATTTTCTATTTGGTCACGAACCAAAACCAATAGTAGATTTGGGAGGAAAAAGATAGTATGCTGTTGGAAGCTACTTCGCTCACTGAGAAAGAGAATAGATGTTGTTCTACATCAACATAGTCCTCTTAGACCTTTTGTGGCCAGGATGAATGGAATGAGCTTAAGGCTATTATTGTTACTCTGCCATGGACAAGATAAGATTGTCTATAAAACGTAATTTAATGTAATTTAATGCGGGCATCCAGGGGAGGGAAGAAGGGAGGACAAATGTATCACCAGAATGATGTTGAATTAGATGACATTAAATGTTCAGATTAAATCGTCAATTAGTTTATCAAATAATCTGTAACGCCCTAAAATAATGTGCATGACTTAGTCTTTTGAAATGAGGGAAAATTTATTGTTATTATTGTATTATTATGTTATTGCATTAGAAACAGCTACAGCCCGGGTACCAAAGTAAATTAGAAGGTGAAAAGGGGAGACAATTAAGAGATGACATTACATCAGAATCTTAGTTTAAATATCAAATCTCATGAAAGGCTTTCAACTTTTCAACAATAGTAACAATTTAATATTCGCGCAATTTAAAACCATTTAGAATTCAAATGAGCATTACAATATCAATTTATCAATGGTAGTTTTCCCATATTTTTCTTCTATTCAGATTAGTCACGTTGAAAAGATCTCAGTAAGTGATGAAAATATTTTTGAACTATTCTAAGTGCATACTGTCTTTGAACCGTTCCAGATCGAGTTATTCCTCTCTCCACAAGCTGTGTCATCTATTTTGAGCATGACAAATACAAACATTACAGTCAAACATAAAGATTCAGGGAAAACACGCACGCCATTCAGATATACACTAGGCTACACACACACACTAAGGAATTACATTTACAGGCAGAGACAGTCAATGAAATCAGCAGTGTACACAAAAGTCTGCAAAGTCAACATGCTCACCTGTTGGGTTCTCCCTTTTGATTTAGTGACGAAGAAGGGTTGCCCCAGCTCTTTTATCCTCTCTGCACCTATAAATATTATCATAAGGGTATTGCTCCATCTTTGATTGCTTTCATCTGACAAGGACCTTTCTTAAACCTTGCATGGGGGTGGACTCAAATCTCTTAAGCTCTGTTGCCTTGGAATAGTGAGGTTTTTCCTACCTGTCTGTCTAAGTGTAAATAGAGTGGTTGAGCTCCTTTGGTACGTGGATAGGCTCAGGTCTGTAACTCAAGGTCAATACACCCACACAAGGGGAGCAAGCTCACGTATTTAGAATATCTGTATCAAAACACAAGGCAGAATGGCTTAAATGGATCAGCAATGTGTGCTCGCATCAGAACCAACATGTAACACTGCCAACGCATGGAAAACCCATATAACGCCTGCATGTTCCATACTGTCGGTGCTTGTCAGCCCCCTCTCAGAAAGGGGACAGCACTCCTAATCTTCAGTATCATTTCAAAGACTCGGACAGTGTTGTCCGCACTATAGATATTCATTGGATACATTCATATGTAACAGAGATGGTTGTGTGACTACACTTGTAGAAGTCCCGGGTTCTGACTCTGTCGGTCACAAATACAGTAATGACCAATGCCTCCAATGGTTGACAATAACACTTCTGGTCTATTTGACCGATGCCTGGTCTGGTTGACAATCCCATTCTGTGGTGTATCATCATTATTGCGTTCCCCTCTGAACCATTGGCTCCCTTTATAAGTTCCCAATGCATAAGATGGGTAAATTTGAGGCATATCTCTAAAGAATCTTATTTGTCATAGGTTATTTTTCACGAGAAAGTGCAATAATCTGACTAAGCCATTCTTCAGTTTATTATTAATCCTTTGCTAGGGGAATATGCTTAGTGAGTGACTCTAGTATTTTATCATTTCTGACACCTTCACCAGCCATGCTCACACAAGATAAACCCAGTGGTGGGAAAAGTACCCAATTGTCATACTTGAGTAAAAGTAAAGACACCTTAATAGAAAATGACTCAAGTAAAAATGAAAGTCACCCAGCAAAATATTACTTGAGTAAAAGTCTAGAAGTATTTGGTTTGAAATATACTTCAGTATCAAAAGTAAATTAAATTGCTAAAACATACTTAAGTATATTTTCACACCCCTTATATTAAGCAAAGCATTTTCTTATTTTTTTTAATTTATGGATAGCCAGAACGAGGGGCACACTCCAACACTCAGACATAATTTACAGACAAAGCATTTGTGTTTAGTGAGTCCGCCAGATCAGAGGCAGTAGGGATGACCAGGGATGTTCTCCTTATAAGTCAGTGAGTTGGACCATTTTCCTGTCCTGCTATGCATTCCAAATGTAATGAGTACTTTTGGGTGTCAGGGAAAATGTATGTAGTAAAACTTACATTATTTTATTTTGGAATGTAGTGAAGTAAAAGTTGTCAAAAATATAAATGAGTAAAGTACAGATACCAGAAATAACTACTTAAGTCGTACTTTATAGTACTTTTACTAAAGTGCTTTACACCGCTGGATGGACCAAACTAAGAAGGGTGGTGGCTAGTGTCCGTAGGTCTGCTGATGGACAATAACTAAACAATTTGTTAACCATATTGTTAACCAGATTGTCAAATAAATTGTTACCAAAATGTACACTTTGCACTGGTGCAAAGAGATATGGAGCTTATGTTGCCAATGAAGCAATGGTAGGGAAAGTTAGCCATGTCCCTAGCTGGCCAAGCTGTGCTGCATTCAGTAAAGTCAGTCCTGGAGGTTTCAACATGAAAACACACCACAGCCTAATAACAGTAACTGTTTGGGCAGCAGCCATGGTTTGTACAGACAGTTCCTTGGACTTTGTGGTATAGTTTCTGCTCTGACATGCACTGTCAACTATGGGACCTTATATAGACAGGTGTGTTTCTTTCTAAATAATGTCCAAACAATTTAATTACCATAGGTGGAGTCCAATCAAGATGTAGCGACTGTTATGGAAATTCTACACAGAGACACTCGAAGTCAATCTTAATTTATCCTTGTTTATTAACACTTAACTGGAGAAGTCACAGTCAAACTTAGATGCATAAAGTACTGGTCTGAAGTGACACACAGACAAGTTATATTTGCATGATTTAGCTGGTCATAATTCATTCATCCTTAACGTTTGGTTAATTTATGTGACCAACCAATACTGGTTCAGGCATGTGACAGACCAATACCTCACGAGGCTTCTTCTCTCCAACCTGAGATCTTGAAACTGAGATATCCTTTCGTTCTCAAAACAAGATTCTGGGCATACTGCCAAATTGCTGATACCGATAGTGAGGATTCGTTCAATCAGTCACTTGCATGAACACAGAACTTGGCTATTAGAAAAGCACAAAAACGGAACACAGAAATTCATTATTAGAAAAGCACAAACATAAAATGTTCCATCACATTACCTCCTCTTATCACTCAATCTGTGATAATTATCATTACATTTTAAGGTAAGCATTAGATCATAGCTTCTATCAAAACATTCTATACTTCTATTAAAGTAAGGGAAATCAACACATAAAACTAGACACTTCATAATTTCAAACCCTTCATTCTGGGTTATACAATCTAATTAGTATGGTAATACTATCATCATAATAAAGGATATACTTCTATTAACGGGAGTGAATTCATCAAAAACACACACACATACACAGAATGTTAAATGTTGGCAATTTGGGATATCCAACTTCCAAACAGGGATTCCAACCAAGTTGCAGGCGTCCACTCTGGTTGTGGGGAATTATTCTTAGCAACGGTGGCAGTGTATTCGGCGAAATCAATCATATTAGAAGAGTGATCTGGGACAAAGTATGTTCAGCGCCAATGATTGAACAAGTGCCCCCGTGACCTGCCAAAATATAGTCTGTTTTGCAGAGTAAATTCTTTAAGCATTACCAATTCTCTCTACGTCTCCAGAGATCTCCAGAATTTGGTCTAGGGCATTTTTGTTAAGTTCACCACTTAACCGGACCCAACTCAGGGCCCAGCAGGGCTCTCCTTCCACGGTGACTATCTACTTCTGGGCCTCTACTCCGGGCCGGCATTGGTCCCTTTCGCTCAGGACTCCTTTTAATTTGCCAAATACAAATACATTTGCGCATAAATGATTCCATCTAACCCATAAGACATGAATTGCTCCACTTATATAGTTAGAAACATACAAAAAACTTGCTCAAGTCAATTAGCCAGTTACAAAAAATGTGTCAGTTTCCAACAATCCCTCATCTGGAACAATGATCACTCACATGTTCCACACGACCTAGAAACCATATTGACTTTCACAGGGAAGAGAGAGAACATGAGAGAACACTTTCACACCAACCTTGATAAGAATGAGATTGGGGCAAGGTTAGCTAGCCCAAGCTATAATCTAGTGGCTCTCCTCACATTTGAGGGGCATCACTCTGTCTCTAAAAGCCTCGCCTCTCCAAATCATAATTAGAACTATTGATCAATGATCCAACCCAAATTTAGAATCACAGTCCTTAGTGCTTCATGTTGGTTCTCTCACTCAAATTTTAAGACCCTCAACTTAGCACACACCGATACTGGCAGAATGTACATTTACATTGATGTACAGTATATTCATCTTATATTCATCATTAACTTTTCTAATCACGGACCCCATTTGTGGTAATGACAGATCGTTATCTCATTGCGTTCTTAGTCTAAATTAATACACATTTATCAGTGTGCAGATCTCCTTAATCAACCTGATAACCCAAATAAATAATTTTGGACAAGCTTAAATCAATTATGGGCATGGTAAACCACCCCCTTCCTTCACGGCACTCATTCTTCTGCCGTTTCTTCATTTTCTTCTTCAGATAGTGTTTTAGTTTGTCCTCCCAACTGCACATTGTTCAAAGTGGATGGCCCTTGACAATGTCCCGATTTCAAAGCAGACGAATCTCTCACCTGAGAACCGCCACCCTCCTTTACAGTCCATTATGTCTTGTCCATTTTCCTACCAGTACACCAGCAGCATGAGAGACGTTCGGACGGGATCTCTCTCCATGCTCACTCCACGTGGACTCATGTCGCACTCCTGAGAGAAAAGACAAGAGAGAAAAGGCAGTTGATAGCTTCTTCCTAAGTATTAGTGTTTACACAGCCCATTTAAAAGTCACCCAATGTCTCTAGTCTTTCTATTTAAAGATATTTCAAACATTCCAAAGATTTTGTGTACCAGGTTTATATTGGGTTTTTCAGTACATTTCAAATCAAGAGAATGAATGCAACCAAAACTCGGCCATTAGATACTTCAGAACATTTCATTTGTGTGCCCCTTAAGGTGCATCCTTTCTAACCCGTGAAAAACCCACTAAAACCAAAATAAAAAGACCCCACACAATAAATCAGAATTAACACCACTAACAAATACTAATAACAGGTAAAAGCAAAGAAAATGGCCAGGCCTTACTTAATTTGGGAGCTCCCTTAACAACCCGATCCAGGTACTTTTATACTAACTCCCAAGGCACCTGCCTCAGAAAGCATTTTCAAAGGGAAGAGATACAGAATCACTGATAAACATGTCAAAAAATATATATTGGTAGCGGACATTCCATCAGTCCTGGAAGAAAGAAAATAAACATGCATTTACAGTACCAGTCAAAAGTTTGGACGCACCAACTCATTTCAGGGTTTTTCTTTATTTTTCTTATTGTCTACTTATTTTCTAATAATAGTGAAGACATCAAAACTATGAAATAACACATATGGAATCATGTAGTAACCAAAAAAGTGTTCAACAAATCAAAATATATTTTAGATTTTAGATTCTTCAAAGTAGCCACCCTTTGCCTTGATGACAGCTTTGCGCACTCTTGGCATTCTCTCAACCAGCTTCATGAGGTAGTCACCTGGAATGCATTTCCATTAACTGGTGTGCCTTCTTAAAAGTTAATTTGTGGAATTTATTTCCTCAATGAATTTGAGCCAATCAGTTGTGTTGTGACAAGGTAGGGTTGGCATACAGAAGATAGCCCTATTTGGTAAAATACCAAGTCCCTATTATGGCAAGAACAGCTCAAATAAGCAAAGAAAAATGACAGTCCCTCATTACTTTAAGACATGAAGGTCAGTCAATCCGGGAAATGTCAAGAACTTTGAACATGTCTTCAAGTGCAGACGCAAAGACCATCAAGCGCTATGATAAAACTGGCTCCCATGAGGACCGCCACAGGAAAGCAGGAGCCAGAGTTACCTCTGCTGCAGAGGATAAGTTCATTAGAGTTACAAGATTCAGAAATTGCATCCCAAATAAATGCTTCACAGAGTTTAAGTAACAGACACATCTCAACATCAACTGTTCAGAGGAGACTGTGTGAATCTGGCCTTCATGGTCGAATTGCTGCAAAGAAACCACTACTAAAGGACACCAATAATAAGAAGAGACTTGCTTGGGCCAAGAAACATGAGCAATGGACATTAGACCGGTGGAAATCTGTCTTTTGGTCTGATGAGTCCAAATGTGAGATTTTTGGTTCCAACCGCCGTGCCTTTGTGAGATACAGAGTAGGTGAATGGATGATCTCTGCGTGTGTGGTTCTCTTCCGTGAAGCATGGAGGAGGAGGTGTGATTGTGGTCCCGTTGTGTGATTGTGGTCCCTCCCGAGGAGGAAGACTCAACAACGGGGCCATGCAAGCACTGGGGAACATATTGAATAAGTCAACCGGTCAAGAGGATTTATCAACAACTCCAAGGAGTTTTGAGGAACATTTGATCTAATTACTTGTGATCATTATGAACTTCAACAACGGAGCACCAGCATGCTAGCTAGCAAGTGAACTAGCTTTCCAGGTAGTTGATTGGGACAGAAACGTTACAGCTAATAGCGTTAGCAGCTAGCTAAGTAAGTCATCATCACAACTGTTAGCTAGCTAGCTGATTATCTATTTAGTGTTCAGTATAACCTACATGTTGTTGAATGTTTACCTAGCTTCTATAAACTAAAATCGTATTTTACAACTAAGTTACGTTTACAACGTTCGTGTGATAACTTTGTCTGGTGGTAGCTGGCTAGCTAACTTGTCTCATGTTGCTATGACAACAACTATGTAGCTAGAGAAGTCAACTATCATCGCTGAATTATTTTGCAAGTTAGTTCTCCATGTTTTTGTTACGTTAATAAGGCTTAATCATTCAGTCAATTGAGCCTTTCTTGACGTTCTTATATCTCCATTGTGTCAGTTAATGCAAGATATTTAGGCAATGGAGTGAGACATTCAGGGGTATTGGGAGGGTTTTAGTGATAGACACCGCTGCGTTCAGTCACGGTTCTAACATTGAGTGGAGAGGGCAGACTGTTGTGTCTTAACTTGTCATGGAGGGGAGGGACTCTTTGTTTAAATGGTTTTGATACATTTTGCAGGGTTATTGGGGTAGAATGACAATCTGATGGGTTTTGTGATTTTATATATACAGTTGAAGTCGGAAGTTTATATACACCTTAGCCAAATACATTTAAACTCAGTTTTTCACAATTCCTGACATTAATCCTTGTAAAAATTCCCTGTCTTAGGTCAGTTAGGATCACCACTTTATTTTAAGAATGTGAAATGTTAGAATAATAGTAGAGAATGATTTATTTCAGCTTTTATTTCTTCCATCACATTCCCAGTGGGTCAGAAGTTTACATACACTCAATTAGTATTTGGTAACATTGCCATTAAATTGTTTAACTTGGGTCAAACATTTCGGGTAGCCTTCCACAAGCTTCCCACAATAAGTTGGGTGAATTTTGGTCCATTCCGCCTGACAGAGCTGGTGTAACTGAGTCCGGTTTGTAGGCCTCCTTGCTCACAAACGCTTTTTCAGTTCTGCCCACACATTTTCTATAGGATTGAGGTCAGGGCTTTGTGATGGCCACTCCAATACCTTGATTTTGTTGTCCTTAAGTCATTTTGCTACAACTTTGGAAGTATGCTTGGGGTCATTGTCCATTTGGAAGACCCATTTGCAACCAACCTTGATCTTCCTGACAGACGTCTTGAGATGTTGCTTCAATATATTCACATAATTTTCCTCCCTCATGATGCCATCTATTTTGTGAAGTGCACCAGTCCCTCCTGCAGCAAAGCACCCCCACAACATGATGCTGCCACCCCCGTGCTTCACGGTTGGGATGGTGTTCTTCGGCTTGCAAGGGTCCCCCTTTTTCCTCCAAACATAACGATGGTCATTATGGCCAAACAGTTATATTGTTGTTTCATCAGAGCAGAGGACATTTCTCCAAAAAGTACATTCTTTGTCCCCATGTGCAGTTGCAAACCGTAGTCTGGCTTTGTATGGCGGTTTTGGAGCAGTGGCTTCTCCTTGCTGAGCGGCCTTTCAGGTTTGGTCGATACTGTGGATATAGATATTTTTGTACCTGTTTCCTCCAGCATCTTCACAAGGTCCTTTGCTGTTGTTCTGGGATTGATTTGCACTTTTCGAACCAAAGTACGTTCATCTCTAGGAGACAGAATGCGTCTCCTTCCTGAGCGGTATGACGGCTGCGTGGTCCCATGGTGTTGATACTTGAAGTACTATTGTTTGTACAGATGAATGTGGTACCTTCAGGCATTTGGAAATTGCTCCCAAGGACGAACCAGACTTGTGGAGGTTAAAACTTTTTTCTCTGAGGTCTTGCAATTTCTTTTGATTTTCCCATGATGTCAAGCAAAGAGGCATTGAGTTTGAAGGTAAGCCTTGAAACACACCCACAGGTACACCTCCAATTAACTCAAATGATGTCAATTAGCCTATCAGAAGCTTCTAAAGCCATTACATAATTTTCAGGAATTTTCAAGCTGTTTAAAGGCACAGTCAACTTAGTGTATGTACACTTCTGACCCACTGAATTGTGACACAGGGAATTATAAGTGAAATAATCTGTCTGTAAACAATTGTTGGAAAAAATACATGTGTCATGCACAAAGTAGATGTCCTAACCGACTTGTGAAAACTAGTTTGTTAACAAGAAATTTGTGGAGTGGTTGAAAAATGAGTTTTAATGACTCCAACCTAAGTGTATGTAAACCTCCGACTTCAACTGTATATTTTGATTTGTTTAACACTTTATTACACTACATGATTCTGTATGTGTTATTTCATAGCATTGATATCTTCACTATTATTCTACAATGTAGAAAATAGAAAAAATAAAGAAAACCCCTGGAATGAGTAGGTGTGTCCAAACGTTTGACTGGTACTGTATGTATATAGTGTATTCGGAAAGTATTTAGACCTCTTGACTTTTTCCACATTATGTTAAGTCACAGGTTTATTCTAAAATGGATTAAAACCTTTTTCTTCTCATCAACCTACACACAATAACCCATAATGACAAAGCAAAAACTGGTTTTTAGAAATGTTTGTGAATAAAATAAATAAATAAAATGAAATATCACATTTACATAATTATTCAGACACTTTACTCAGTACTTTGTTGAAGCACCTTTGGCAGCGATTACTGCATTGAGTCTTCTTGGGACTTTCTCCCATTCTTCTCTGCAGATTCTCTCAAGCTCTGTCACGTTGGATGGGGAGCGAGTTCGATCGGGTTCAAGTCCGGGCTCTGGCTGGGCTACTCAAGGACATTCAGAGACGTGTCCCAAAGCCACTCCTGCGTTGTCTTGGCTGTGTGCTTAGGGTTGTTGTCCTGTTGGAAGGCGAACCTTTTCCACAGTCTAAGATCCTGAGCGCTCTGGAGCAGATTTTCATCAAAGATCTCTCTGTACTTTGCTCGGTTCATCTTTCCCTCGATCATGACTAGTCTCCTAGTCCCTCCTGCTGAAAAACATCCCCACAGCATGATGATGCTGCCACCATCATGCTTCACCGTAGGGATGTTGGCAGGTTTCTTCCAGACGTGAAGCTTGGTATTCATGGCCAAAGAGTTCAATCTTTGTTTCATAAGACCAGAGAATCTTGTTTGTCATGGTCTGAGTCCTTTAGGTGCCTTTTGGCAAACTCAATAAGTACAGGAGTAAACATTTGCTTAACAAGTCATATAAGTTGCATGGACTCATGCTGTGTGCAATTATAGTTTTTAACTCAGGGTTTCCAAAACTTGGTCCTTCGGGCTCCGAAGGGGTGCAAGTTTTGGTTTTTGCCCTAGCACTACACAGCTGATTCAAATACTCAACTAATCATCAAGCTTTGATCATTTGAATCAGCTGTGTAGTGTTAGGGAAAAAAACTAAACGAATGAATGAACAATGAACAAACACGCACAAAACCATGGGGGAACCAGAGGGTTAAATAAGGAACATATCATTATGGGAATGGAAACCAGGTGTGTACAATGAAGACAAAACAAATGGAAAATGAAAAGTGGATCGGTGGCGGCTAGAAAACCGGTGACGTCGACCGCCGAACGCCACCCGAACAAGGAGAGGGATCAACTTCGGTGGAAGTCGTGACAATCTTGTTATGGGTATGCTTGTCATCAAGTTGAAAAAATAAACGTAATGGAGCTAAGCACAGACAAAATCCTAGAGGAAAACCTGGTTAACTCTGCTTTCCACTAAACACTGGGATATTAATTTACCTTTCAGCAGAACAATAACCTAAAACACAAGGTCAAATCTACACTGCAGTTGCTTACCATGAAGACAGTAAATGTTCCTCAGTGGTCAAGTTACAGTTTTGACTTAAATATATTTTAAAATCACTGGAAAGACCTGATATGGTTGTCTTGCGATAATCAACAATCAACTTGAAAGAACTTGAAGAATTTTTTAAAGAATTTTGGACAAATGTTGGACAATCCAGGTGTAACGGCTTTCGTTGGTGGAAGGAGAGGAGGACCAAGGTGCAGCGTGGTAAGTGGTCATATTTTTTTATAAAATACAAAAACACTTGACAAACAGCAAAAACGACAAACGAACAGTCCTGAAAGGTGAAACACAAGACTAAACGGGAAACATAGAGTGCTAAGGTCAGGGTGTGACAGTACCCCCCCCCCCCCCCCCCCCCCCCCCCCCCCCAAAGGTGCGGACTCCCGACCGCAAACCTGAACTTATAGGGGAGGATCCGGGTGGGCATCTACCCTCGGTGGCGGCTCTGGAACTGGACGCCGCCCCCCTTCTTTACACTGGGTCCTAAATTGTAGCACTGACCCGTGGATCATCGCCAGATGTTCTGGGCTGGGGACCGTCGCTGGAGGCCCCGGGCTGGGGACCGTCGCTGGCGGCTCCGGACAGGAGGGAGACTCTGGCGGCTCCGGACAGGAAGGAGACTCTGGCGGCTCCGGACAGGAGGAAGACTTTGGCGGCTCCGGACATGAAGGGCGTTGCTGGCGGCTCCGGACTGACGGGCGATGCTGGAGGCTCCGGACTGGAGGGCTTCGCTGGAGGTGCCGGTCTGGAGGGCGTTGCTGGAGGCTCCGGACTAGAGGGCGTCGCTGGAGGCCTCGTGCCATAACTCCTCACTGGAGGCTTCGTGCCATGGATCACCACTGGAGGCTTCTTGCCATGGATCACCACTTGAGGCTTCGTGCCATGGATCACCACTGGAGGCTTCTTGCCATGGATCATCCCTGGAGGCTTCGTGCCATGGATCATCACTGGAGGCTTCGTGCCATGGATCATCACTTGAGGCTTCGTGCCATGGATCATCACTGGAGGCTTCTTGCCATGGATCATCACTGGAGGCTTCTTGCCATGGATCATCACTGGAGGTTTCGTGCCATGGATCATCACTGGAGGCTTCGTGCCATGGATCATCACTGGTTGTTTGTCAAGTATTCTTGCCATGGATCATCACTGGAGGCTTCCTGCCATGGATCATCACTGGAGGCTTCTTGCCATGGATCATCACTGGAGGCTTCATGCCATGGATCATCACTGGAGGCTTCTTGCCATGGATTATCACAGGAGGCTTTGCTCTGGGAGAAGGCACAGGACTCACCAGGCTGGGGAGACATGCAGGAGGGTTAGAGTTTAGCACAGGCACATGACTCACCAGGCTGGGGAGACATGCAGGAGGCCTTGTCCTTGGCCGAGGCACCGGATACACTGGGCCGTGGAGGCACATTGGAGGTCTCGAGCAAAGAGCCTGCACAACCCGTCCTGGCTGTATGGTGACTTTGGCCCTGCACGTGCGGGGCGCAGGCACAGGACGCACTGGGCTGTGCAGACGTACTGGAGACACAGTGTGAAGAGCTGGCGCAGGATAACCCGGGCCAAGGAGACGCACTAGAGGCCTGGAGAGCAGGGCTGGCACACTCCTTCCTGGCTCGATGCCCACTCTCGCCTGGCAGATGCGAGGAGCTGCGATGTAACATACCGGGCTATGAACACGTACTGGAGACACCGTGCGCTCCACCGCATAGCACGGTGCCTGACCAGTACGACGCTCGCCAAGGTAAGCACGGGGAGTTAGCTCAGGTCTCCTACCTGACTCCGCCAATCTCCCCGTGTGCCACCCCCAAAACAATTCTGGGGCTGCCTCTCGGGTTTCCTTGCCAACCGTGTTCCCTCATACCGCCGGTTCCTTTCTCCTGCTGCCTCCGCTCTCCTGGCTGCCTCCACCTGTTCCCATGGAAGGCGATCCCTTCCAGCCAGAATCTCCTCCCATGTGTAAGATCCCTTGCCGTCCAGAATGTCCTCCCATGTCCATTCCTCCTTTTTACCACGCTGCTTGGTCCGTTGTTGATGGGTGGTTCTGTAACGGCTTTCGTTGGTGGAAAGAGAGGAGGACCAAGGTGCAGCGTGGTAAGTGGTCATATTTTTTTTGTAAATACGAAAACACTTGACAAAAACGACAAACAAACAGTCCTGAAAGGTGAAACAAAACACTAAACAGGAAACATAGAATACTAAGGTCAGGGCGTGACACCAGGTGTGGAAAGCTCTTAGAGACCTACCCAAAAAGAGTCACTGTCGTAATCGCTGCCAAAGGTGCTTCTGCAAAGTATTGACTCAGGGGTGTGAATACTTATGTAAATAAAATATTAATGTATTTCATTTTCATAAATTCGTAAAAATGTTAAAAAAATAAGTTCACTGTCATTATGTCTGTAGATTGTTGAAAAAACAAATCTATTTTTAAAAAAATATTCAGGCTGTAACACAACAAAATGTGGAATAAGTGAAAGGGTATGAATACTTTATGTACAATGCCTTCGGAAAGTATTCATACCCCTTGACTTTTTCCACATTTTGCATGTTACAGCCTTATTCTGAAATTGATTTAATAGTTTTATCCCCCTCATCAATTTACTCACAATACCCCATAATGACACAGCATTTTTGTTAATAAAACAAATAAATAAAATGAAATGTCACATTTACATAAGTATTCAGACCCTTTACTCAGTACTTTGTTGACGCACCTTTGCCAGTGGTTTACAGCATCGAGTCTTTTTGGGTATGACGCTACAAGCTTAGCACACCTGTATTTGGGTAGTTTTTCCCAGTCCGGGCTCTAGCAAAGCCACTCAAGGACATTCAGAGACTTGCCCCGAAGCCACTCCTGCATTGTCTTGGCTGTGTGCTTAGGGTCGTTGTCCTAAGGTGAACCTTCGGCCCAGTCTGAGGTCCTGGGCGCTCTGTAGCAGGTTTTCATCAAGGATCTCTTTGTACTTTGCTCCGTTCATCTTTGCCTTGATCCTGACTAGTCTCCTTATCCCTGCCGCTGAAAAACATCCCCACAGCATGATGCTGTCACCACCAAACTTCAATGTAGGAATGTCGCCAGGTTTCCTCCAGACATGACGCTTGACATTCAGGCCTAATCGTTCAATCTTGGTTTCATCAGACCAGAGAATCTTATTTCTCATGGTCTGAGAGTCTTCAGGTGTCTTTTGGCATACTCCAAGTGGGCTGTTATGTACCTTTTACTGAGGTGTGGCTTCCGTCTGGCCACTCTACCATAAAGGCCTAATTGGTGGAGTGCTGCAGAGATGGTTGTCCTTCTTGAATGTTCTACCATATCCACAGAGGAACTCTAGAGCTCTGTCAGAGTGCCCATTGGGTTCTTGCTCACCTCCCTGACCAAGGCCCTTCTCCCCTGATTGCTCAGTTTGGCCGGGCAGCCAGCTCTACGAAGAGTCTTGGTGGTTCCAAACTTCTTCCATTTAAGAATGATGGAGGCCACTGTGTTGTTGGGGACCTTCAATGCTGCAGACATGTTTTGGTACCCTTCCCCAGATCTGTGCCTCGACACAATACTGTCTCGGAACGCTAAAGACAATTCCTTCGACCTCATGGCTTGGTTTTTGTTCTTACATACACTGTCAACTGTGGGACCTTATATAGACACATCTGTGCCTTTCCATGTCCAATCAATTGAATTTACCACAGGTGGACTCCAATCAAGTTTTAGAAACATCTCAAGGATGATCAATGGATACAGGATGCACCTGAGCTCAATTTCGAGTCTCATAGCAAAGGTTCTGAATACTTATGTAAATAAGGTATTTTTGTTTTAATTTTTTTTTAAATATGCAAACATTTCTAAAAACCTGTTTTCGCTTTGTCATTATGGGGTATTGTGTGTAGATTTCTGAGGATTTGCATTATTTAATCCATTTTAGAATAAGGCTATAACGTAACAAAATGTGGAAAAAGTCAATGGGTCTGAATACTTTCCGAAGGCACTGTATATATATAAATAATAGCCATTAGAATATCAGTAAACAGTTACCATAACATCAGGTTAACTTTGGCCTGTGTACTATTCTATTCGATGATGGAATTCTCTAAATGTAGGCATAAGTTAATTGCAAGTAGTCCGTTAAGTCAATACTTTGAAGACAGGTCAAAATCTTTCCATTTTATATCATTTGTTATCCCTGTTTTATCATTTTTTTGCTTTGCATTCGCTTCGAGATGTTATTAGGTGAGGTGCTCATCAGGTGCAGGATGCATGTGCCCCATGTGTCTTTCGATCTGGTTGCATAGTAGACGGTCAAATGATATCAATGGCATTTTGGAGGGTTACCTTCGATAGATGGCAACAGTTGCATTTGACCATCCCAGTGTTAGAAGTGGTGGTGGCTGAGGTGCGTAGTGACCCGTTCTATCCACTGGGGGATGATCGAGCTCTGCAAGCGCTGCGGCACATGCTCGACTTGGACGAGGCACAACTCCTCAATAACACGCACAATGGGAAATTGGGGAGGTAGAGGCAACGGACAGATGTGTGATGCGCTTACTTAACCGTGGGCGATTTCACATATCAACATAAACTTTTATTTGCCCTCTCTCCGACGCAGCTTCTTTGACCAGGCTGAGGTATTGATACTCGCTAGACCTGCGTTTTATATATATTTTTTTGCTGCCAGCACCGATGCAGCGGTGGATCTTTTTTTCGGGAATGGGGGTGATACTCAATAGACAGATCCTGTTGAATTGAGACAAGACAACGCCGAGACGTGTCCAAAAAGTGTCATCCCTCGAGTGCAATCGAACACAGATGTATAGGTGACATGTTCGCCGGTTGGATACGTCGAGGGATTTTAATATTCCCAAAACAAGATGCGAAATTGGGCAAACCAAGGAATTGCATCCTCACCTACAGCACATTTTGTAAGGTGCTGAGACGATTTCGTTCGGCCTTTATCAAATGTAAGTGGAATGTCTAAATGAATGAAGGTGGGGCATTTTTTTTAACAGAGTGAACACAATTTCGTGCGTAATTTAAAGAATGTTTACACAGACTAATGTTGCAGTTATCATGCGTTGTCTCCTGTTGCCATGTTAGTTATTATTATTAGTATGATTAATTATTAATTCGTGTTATAAATATTTTCATTATAATTACTGTTATTTTTAGACTTGTGTTTTCTGCTCTTAAGTTGGTGATGTGTACGTCGGCTATAGTGCATGCATCGCCCAAACAGGAGACATGGATTTGAATACATGCATTTGTAGGTTGTCTAATCGAACTGCTGTTTCTCCCTTGCAGCTGCTGAAGACGTCAGAGGAATAAAGTCATTCAGAATCACTGAAGGTGTACAGCATAAAAGGGCCGGTTTTCTCATCACCTAAAATGGCAACCAGGAGGGACCACGAAAAGGCAAAAATGCCGTATTTCTGCAAGTACTCACACTGGAGTTAAGCACCTGATGGACAAATTAGGTGGTTTTGTGAATATATTGTCCAATATCTGGTGATTTAATAGGCTATACATTTGAAAAGCATAAAAGGTCTACCCATCTACAGCCTATATTCACTTGGCTGTAATAATGATGTCATAAAATACAGGAGTCCGTTTACAAAAATATATTCATGTGATTTATGTCAACGACAATGTGAACTATATTCCAAAAATGGACCTTTAATTACGCATTCTTAACTCACCTACGCCTCACTGAATAACACGTGCCTGCTATCTGTCAAAGCAGGATCAACCAACCTGTGCGCCCTTTGCTACAATTTGCTACTTTCCATTGTCCTACACGAGTCGTCGCTAAAGGGATTATATCATTCACTCAGAACTGAATATACACCCTCCTCAAAATGGAGTTTGCCATGATAGGTGCAGATAATGGGTGCAAAACTCGACTGCCTTACGGGTATGCTCGCGCACGGGAAAGGGAGCACGAAAGGGAGAGACAGGTACAGCAGGCAACAGCCGCTGCGGAAGGTGCAGCGAGTGGAGAGGTAGGGGAGTCCTCTGGCCATCTCCTTAACAACCACCAGCAGCATCAGTCTCGCACCGCCTCCTCATCAAATGCCAACAACAGTAGCGGCAGTACCGCCTCGCGCCCCTCCTCCTCGCAACAGCCACAGCAGCACCACCATGAGTCCGAGCAGCAGGTTCTCAGAGAAAGGAAAAAGCAACGCGGCGTAGGACGTTGGAGAAGGAGCCGCCAGACTCTCGGTGGGGACTTGCGCCACTCGGAGTTGGCGCTACTTGGATCAGAGGAGGATATGATAGAGGAGGACGAGGCGGAAGGCGGAGAAGAGGAGGACAGGGGAAGCAAGAGTTCCAGTTTTCTCTGTATTATGGATGATGAAGATACTGTCTCACTCACAGACAGACGTCCCCAATCAGGATACGCAAATGTTTACAGCGAGTATGGGTGCTGCGAAAGAGTTGTTATTAATGTGTCCGGACTAAAGTTTGAAACTCTACTTAAGACTCTCTCACAGTTTCCTGACACTCTTTTGGGAGACCCGGACAAACGAATCAGGTACTTCGACCCTCTAAGGAACGAATATTTTTTTGACAGGAACCGACCAAGCTTTGACGCAATTCTTTATTATTACCAGTCAGGGGGGCGATTGAAGAGACCCCAAAATGTACCGTTTGACATCTTCTCTGAGGAGGTGAAATTCTATGAACTCGGAGAGGAGGCAATACTGAAGTTTCGGGAGGATGAGGGTTTTGTCAAAGAGGAAGAGAAACCCTTACCAGAGGACGAGTTCAAACGCCAAATTTGGCTTCTTTTTGAATACCCAGAGAGCTCACAACCTGCGAGAGGGATTGCAGTCGTGTCCGTTTTAGTCATCGTAATATCAATAGTCATTTTCTGTATGGAAACGTTGCCAGAGTTCAGGGACGAAAAAGAATACCTTAAACCACGAGACAATTCAACAGAACCTCATGGACAGACCCCTTTTAACGACCCTTTTTTCATTGTGGAGACGGTGTGCATTATTTGGTTTTCATTTGAGATTATAGTGCGCTTCTTTGCAAGTCCAAGTAAAACGGATTTCTTTAAAAACATTATGAATACTATAGACATTGTATCGATTTTGCCTTATTTCATCACGCTCGGCACAGATCTTGCTCAACAGCAAGGCAAAGGGGACCAGGCAATGAGTTTTGCGATCTTGAGAATAATCCGCCTTGTCAGAGTCTTTCGCATATTTAAACTCTCCAGGCACTCCAAAGGACTGCAGATCCTCGGACATACCCTCCGCGCCAGTATGAGGGAACTAGCGCTTCTAATTTTCTTCCTCGTTATTGGTGTTATTTTGTTCTCAAGTGCAGTGTACTTCGCGGAGGCAGACGAACCCGCGTCTCAATTCACAAGTATTCCCGACGCTTTTTGGTGGGCTGTCGTCACAATGACCACGGTCGGATATGGAGACATGAAACCGATTACTGTCGGTGGCAAGATAGTGGGCTCGCTCTGTGCCATAGCGGGTGTGTTAACCATAGCTCTTCCAGTGCCCGTCATTGTATCCAACTTCAATTACTTCTACCACAGGGAGACTGATAATGAAGCAGACTCGCCACCGGTTGTCGAAACCCCACCACCTGCCTGCCCCTATTTCCCCAACTTTCTAAAAAAATTCAAAGGGTCCCCCTCGGGCTCTTCGCTGGGTGATAAAGCGGAGTACATGGAGATGGAAGAGGGGGTAACGGAGTCGCTGTGTGGGGTGGATACAAGCCTGAGTAAAGGAAACGGGACAGACATTGGCAGGAAAAACAGTACAAGTTCAAAGTCACAACAGACTGACGTGTGATGACCAAAAAAAAATATTATTCTCGTGAAGAAAGATATGCTGTCATATCACACACACATAGGTGGTCAGACTCACACAAGTGCGCACTTGCGCGCATGCACACACACACTTTATATTTAGCTAGATCTTGGGAAGCTCAAACATGGTGTTTTATTTTGCCATGTGGCTGCTTAGAGGAATATAGGCCTACGGAAAATAGACGCCCAAATCAAAAGCTTTATAACTATTATGACCAATGTAATCCGATGATATCAGATATAGGCTGCCTATCTGGGTCTCGTAAACCTACAAATGACATCGAAAATATTTAAGGGACAGGCTATGCATATGCACTTTATGAGTTTCATTTGTCAATAATGGAAGGGGAGATATAGTTATTGTTTTGCTGTTATGCGATAAAGTCAAAGTTTATAGTAGGCCTAGTTTGCACTATTGTAAAAGCTTGTTTGAGACGCTGACTTTCAAGAGTGATAGACTTGGAAGTAATATTGAGAGACAGAAACTGTAGGACATATGGCAACCTAGACACTCTTCGTCTGGCATAATGAGTATTGAGATGTTTTTTTATTCTGAACAATAATCAATTCTTATTGCGTTTCAGTGTAGGTCTAACCCCTCTGTGTACACAATAAAATAATCATTCAATATCGATCGGAAACATTGAAATAGCTAAATCATTTGTGAGATTCTTGAGTAAATGAGCATGAAGCCTATTTTGGCAGCACACTGAGGTCAACAAGTGAGACGCTTGGCAAGCAACATTCTTTGCAACGATTAGGACAAAATAAAGCCTTGTATTGACCGACCACCGAGGCGAAGCACAGGAATTACCACACCGGCTGTCATGAGAGGTCCTGCACGGATATCTTGCGCGACTACAACTCCGTCCCTTTAAAACCACCTCAAACTAACTGACAATATCCCTTTACACGGACGTTGACGGAAACTTATTTGGGGGAAAAAATTACTGTCATCATGGAAACTTTGGGTTTGTGAACTTAATCTCTTGTTCGCTGGACCTAGTGCACATTTCTCTAAAATGAGAAAGGAAGGTCTGTTGGTCATCCCAGAAAGCACCAAGATCTCCAGCAGGCGGTTGTTTCCCAAGGTATGTTCACCTTTTAAATACAATCACCATGTGATGTGGTTTTCTGTATATGAGCTTGACACACACACATACTGATGTCACCGTACACATGTGACGCACTCTGGAACCATTTGGAGACATTCCAAATGAATTGATGAAAGACTTAGTTGCTTGCTGCATGTTTTTGAATCAGGTCAGGTACTGTCATACTACATCCACATTTTTAGAAGGATATACATACATTTCGAACTATATTCAATGATGCAACAATCCAAAAAGTAAGATATGCGCGTGCGTAAAGGGATTTGATGCACTTTTTTCATTGACGGACTAGGCCAACTGTATCAAAACAAAGGATAGTGTGCTGCACAGGCCACTACTAGCCTGCTGATAGCATTAATTTAATTTGTCACCCGAAACTACTTGGTTGTACAGCCCCAATACACACACTCTTGATGTTGACAGCATTGATACTTTTGGGGCCCTGACATTCTGCCTAATATAATAATAAAATATTTAAAACCGAGTTGTACAAAGCAATATTTGTATATTCTCTGCACTCAGAGCTCTGTGTCTTTATCCAGAAAACCTGTCATCGCCTGTCAGACAAACACATTCACTGGTATTCATTGTTCTTTTGAAACGGTACATCCAGACACACAAAGCGGCTGGCTTAATGTGTTTTGTTACTGCCCCAATACACTGTAATTAGTTATGTTAAAAAGTTGCTGTGTAGCAAAAATCCTCATCAAAAAGGTTACTCGGCATCTGCTTGCCATTTCCCCAGCATGGCATCAATGCCTTCGATTTAAATTTGTTTTACTTGACACATGGAGTCATAATGCTTACGCTACCCGACTTATGACAACGAAATGGTAAGCCTGTGTCGGCTACGGATACTGCTTGCCATCAATCTTGGTTAAAAAGAGGTTGGGACATCACATGGCAATGTTAAGTCCGATGTCAAACGTTTACATTATTATGAGTTTGTTTGACCTCTGATGTCATGTGCAAGACAGTCTTTGCAGTGTCAATTGTTACCATACACTAACCACATATGATGAGTAGGATACATGAGTGTAAGATTTTCCGATTTTCATGGGGTTTCCTCATCTCCAGGCATCAATTCAAAAGATTCAGTGTTCATTTGGATGGCTGTTGCCATATGCGACCTTTGGGGACCCTGGCAAGTCCCCAAAGGTCGCATTCGCGTTTATCGTTTATTTGGTTTAGTGAATTTCCCCATTGAGGCTGTATGTACAACCAGTCTGACTGAAGCTACGTACTGTTTGTGAGGAATACTCTGTGAACCTACAGAGTGGGTCAGATCTGATCAAAAAGATAAACACACTTCACTTAGCACAAAGTTATCTCTCCCTTTTATGTTTTATTCCATTGGGAATAATAGGTACACACTTTGCTCTGATTCAAAAACATAGTAAATGTATGGTTGGGCCTTCTCTAGTACAGTATGTTCTACAGTATAATACAATAACTAAACTCAAAAATGTCCTCTCACTGTCAACTGTGTTTATTTTCAGCAAACTTAACATGTGTAAATATTTGTATGAACATTACAAGATTCAACAACTGAGATATAAACTGAACAAGTTCCACAGACATGTGTCTAACAGAAATGTAATAATGTGTCCCTGAACAAAGGGGGGGGTCAAAATCAAAAGTAACAGTCAGTATCTGGTATGGCCACCAGCTGCATTAAGTACTGCAGTGCACTGTAACGCACAGCGTTGAGATTGCCTGCAATGAGAACAAGCTCAGTCCGATGATGCTATGACACACTGCCCCAGACCATGATGGACCCTCCACCTCCAAATTGATCCCGCTCCAGAGTACAGGCCTCGGTGTGGCGCTCATTCCTTCGACGATAAACGCGAATCCGACCATCACCCCTGGTGAGACAAAACCGCGACAAAAGCACTTTTTGCCAGTCCTGATTGGTCCAGCGACGGTGGGTTTGTGCCCATAGGCGACATTGTTTCCCGGTGATGTCTGGTGAGGACCTGCCTTACAACAGGCCTACAAGCTCTCAGTCCAGCCTCTCACCTTATTGTGGACAGTCTGAGCACTGATGGAGGGATTGTGCGTTCCTGGTGTAACTCGGGCAGTTGTTGCCATCCTGTACCTGTCCCACAGGTGTGATGTTCGGATGTACCGATCCTGTGCAGCTGTTGTTACACGTGGTCTGCCACTGCGAGGATGATCAGCTGTCCGTCCTGTCTCCCTATGCGCTGTCTTAGGCGTCTCACAGTATGGACATTGCAATTTATTGCCCTGGCCACATCTGCAGTCCTTATGCCTCCTTGCAGCATGTCTAAGGCACGTTCACGCAGATGAGCAGGGATCCTGGGCATCTTTCTTTTGGTGTTTTTCAGAGTCAGTAGAAAGGCCTCTTTAGTGTCCTAAGTTTTCATAACTGTGACCTTAATTGCCTACCGTCTGTAAGCTGTTAGTGTCTTAACGACCATTCCACAGGTGCATGTTCATTAATTGTTTATGGTTCATTGAACAAGCATGGGAAGCAGTGTTTAAACCCTTTACAATGAAGATCTATCTATTTGGATTTTTACGAATGATCTTTGAAAGACAAGGTCCTGAAAAAGGGAAGTTTATTTTCTTGCTGAGTTTAATATATGCCATTTAGCAGATGCTTTTATCCAAAGCAACGTACAATGCCTTGCAAAAGTATTCAGACCCCTTGGATTTCATTGTGTTACAAAGTGGGATTAAAATGGACTTAATAAAAAATAATTGTTTACAATCTACACAAAATACTTTGGAATGTCAAAGTGGAAGAACAATCATAACTTTATTTAAGATGAATGAAAAATGTATAAATACAATATAGTCATTGCATACGTATTCAGCTCCCTGAGTCCATACTGTACATGTTAGAAACGCCTTTGGTAGCAATTACAGATGTAAGTCTTCTTGGGTAAGTCTTTAAGAGTTTTACACACCTGGATTGTGCAATATTGGCCTATTATTCTTTTAAAAATTCTCCAAGCACTGTCAAATTGTTGGGGATTGTTACGTCCATCGTTAGATGAATGAGACCAAAGCGCAGCGTGGAAAGTGTTCATGATTTTTAATACTGAACTCCGACAAAACAACAAAATACAAAACCGAACTTAACGTTCTGCAGGGCTAAACAGCAACTATGCAAAAACATGATCCCACAAACTAAGGTGGAAAACAGGCTGCCTAAGTATGATCCCCCATCAAAGACAACGATAGACAGCTGCATCTGATTGGGAACCATACCCGGCCAACAAAGAAATAGAACACATAGATTGCCCACCCAAATCACACCCCGACCTAACCAAATAGAGAAATAAAAAGGCTCTCTAAGGTCAGGGCGTGACAGGGATCATGGCTAGACAGCCATTTTCAAGTCTTGCCATAGTATTTCAAGCAGATTTAGGTCAAAATTGTAACTTGGCCACTGAGGAACATTCACTGTCTTCTTGGTAAGCAACTTTAGTTTAGAGCAACTTTAGTTTAGATTTGGCCTTGTGTTGTGGGTTGCTCCCCAGCATTTGCCGATGTCAAGCATAACCATACCATGATCCGGCCACCACCATGCTTGAAAATAAAGAAACAGTTACTCAGTGATGTGTTGGATTTGCCCCAAACATAGGGCTTTTCATTTAACCTTTATTTAACTAGGCAAGTCAGTTAAGAACAAATTCTTAGTTACAATGACGGCCTACCCCAGCCAAACCCTAAAGACGCTGGGCCAATTGTGCGCCGCCCTATGGGACTCCCAATCACGGCCGGTTGTGATACAGCCCAGGATCAAACCAGGGTCTGTAGTGACCCCTCTAGCACTGAGATGCAGTGCCTTAGGCCACTGCGCCACTCGGGAGCCCAGTGTTTTCCTTTGGCTTTTTCAGTATTGTTTATGGCCTTGTTGCAAAGATACATGTTTTGGAATTTTTATTGTGTTCTTCTTTTCACTCTGTTGATCCGTCCTCAGTTTTCTCCCATCACAGCCATTGAACTCTTTAGCTGTTTTAAAATCACAAATGGCCTCATGATAACATCCCTGACAAGTTTCATTCCTGTCCTGCAGCTCAGTTCAGAAGGATGACTGTATCTTTGAGGTGTTTGGGTGGTTTAATATACAGTATAATCCACAACATAATTATTAACTTGACCATGCTTAAAAATATATTCAATATCTGATTTGTTATGGTCAATTATCTACCAATACCTGCCCTTTTTTATGAGGCTTTCGAAAACCTCCCTGTTCTTTGTAGTTGAATCTGTGCTTGAAATGCAATACTTGACTGAGGGACCTTACAGATGTTGTATGTATGTGAGGAAGGGTTAGTCATTTAAAAATCTTGTCAACCCCTATTATTTCACACAGAGGGAGTCCATGTAACTTTTTATATGATTTGTTAAGCCAAATTTTACTCCTGAACAAATTCAGGCTTGCCTAAACAAAGGGGCTGAATACTTATGCACAATTTTTTATATATTTTTAGTTATTGACTTTTTTAAGAATCAAATTTATTTATTTTTTGCATTTTTCTTCCACTTTGACATTACATAGTATTTTGTGTGTATTGTTGGCCATTTGTTTTACAAAAAAATCTTTTTTAATCGCACTTTGTAACACAATAAAATGTGAGGAAATCCGAGGGGCCTGAAATCTTTTATTTGTGCATACATTTTACGTATGGATGGTACCAGGAATCAAACCCACTATCCTGGTGTTGCAAGCATCATGCTCAACCAGTTGAGCTACAGAGAACTCTTTGGACATATGCAGTATGTCCGGGCCTCCCTCTGACATATTTATAGACTATGCTATGTCGTATTGCATTGCAATTCCAAGTTACACAAATATTGCGTACGCATGGAAACCGAAAGGCTAATCTGTATGGAAACAATCCTACTGTAGTTCTCAATTGCAGAAGAGATTGACTAATGTACACGTGGGAGCTTTAGGAGACTAACCTCTGTGTAAATGGAACTCCCCCCCTTGAGGTTTCAATGTTGAAGTCACATAATATGCCTCCATTGAAAGATAGCAACCCGAGTCTTTGTTAACAACACAAAATCTCACAGCGGATCTTTCCAACGAGCTGAATTCATCAGACAGTGCGCACAGGAGTCGATTATGTTACCTCATTCTAGACGTGTAGATAATTGTGCTAGTTACACATATGCTTTAGTGTAGGGTTTCACGGTTTCCTGACTCACACGTATGGAGATAACGGTCGTCGCCGTGGTTACACTCTTATTACAGACTAATGAAAAAGCACGATTTATGGTAAGGTGACGTAAAATGCTACCAAGTCTTTGTAGACTACGAGTCTTTGTCTTTATGAGTCTTTGTATTCTTCATGAGGGGAGCTAGGAAGTGTGTATAGAGTCCACAGAATTGACTCAAGTGTGGAGTCACACATGTAACTGGGGCAGGAGGAAATTAAATCCTGGCACACCGCTGGACAGGTAAGCACTTCCCAGAGATGTCACATGGAGTCTTACTCGGACTTGGTTGTCCCTTGGGGTGCAAGCGAAGGCCCTGCAGAGATGCAGTGGTAGTGTATTAACAAGCTCGAGATTTAATGCAACGCAACAGCTGCTCAACCGTGAGACTTTTTCTTCCTGACAGACGGGGGCTGGTGACTGGAAGGATAAATGCCTGCTGGTAAACTTTAGTGGCTCCAGATGTGTCATCAGCTGTGGGAGTCTTGAACGGAGCGTTGAGATAAGTCATGAATGAGTAAGCAGGGTCTCGCTGGTTGTCGTTAACACCTAACGAACAACGTCACATGAGCTGTACAGTGTAAATTATTCATGTATTCAAATGCAAGCTTGATTGCGCAGGGTCGAACAATCTGGTAAAGTAACAAGGCAAAAAGGTCAAGTAGATGGAGTTTTGAATAGTAGTTGATATAATGAAGGCTTATAGATAATGCTACAAGGTTTTTTTTGTGTAATCCAACCACGAAATGACGAATTATATGAAGAAGGTAAACCACTTAATTAATTTGGTTTTTCCATGATTCGACCCTAAGTAAAATCATGGTTTACAATTCGATTAAAAGCACACGCTGTGCATTGGATACCATATGTAATGAAATGTAATGAGCAAGGTGATCATGTTCCTAGTCAGGGATATATGTAATCAAGCACACACATTTTTCACTCATGACTAATCAAGCCCACTCCCAATGGACGTTGAAACCCTCAATCCTGGATGAGCCGGAATACGTGATCAGAGCCTCCCTCTGTATTGATCAGCTTATGTAAACGTAAGCCTGCATTCCCAAAATCAAAGCAGTGGCATCTTTAGTCCAGGTGGAGCCAAAATGGCTGCCATAAATGAAGACCCCGTAGACCTAGTCTCCCACTCCCTCTCTGTGCTCTCCTGCTTTGGAATGACTGGAAGCTTTTATGTGGAGAGATTAATGCTAGCTCTCCAGGGCCCTGGGTGTATCGGTGCATGTGTGTGTGCCTGTATGAGTGCATGCGAGTGTGCTGTACACAAGGAGCCAGCCTACAGGGGCCTCCAGTCACTGTTGATGACTCAGAAGGCAGCCCGGAGGACTACAAAGACCAAGATCCCCCGCATAAAGTGCATGGGAGTTGCTGTTCAGTAAAAAATGATGAACATTCTGATGAATGAAAGCGTACCCTTATTTTTATAGTGCTTGACATGCCACGTGGTTTTGTTCAAATATATGGTTAGGTCAAGGGAAGCAAGCAGAATCATATTTTCTCAAAGTGAAATGATTCAAACCAGGTATCACTTTACATCATCAAGGTATGCCTTGTAAAGGGTTTGTAAGTGGTTTATAGACTATGTATTATACGTTTATAGGTGGTTTAAAATAAATAGCTATACTCATTCATTGAAATTGTGATTGACAAATTGTGAGACTAATATTATTTATAACTGCTTATTATCTATAGATTAATAATGAACAGTCCATAAGATACTTATAATCCCTTTATAAACCCTTTATTAAGTATGCCTAAATGTAGATGTTACCCTAAATCGATTGGCCGTTTTAAAGAAGAAGTTGAAACTCGTGGTTGTAATTGGTCTAGTACAGAGTCAAAGGGAGCTGTTTTTAAACCAACCGAGGTACGTATTTACAGAAATACTGCTGAGGGGTGGAGAACGCTGTTGCTTACTTTCTATTGCTGACCTCATAACATCTATAATTGAATAATTTATTCACTTCTTGAGTCTCTCATGGCTTCGTCTGATAACATAGACATGTCGTTACCCCAACCATAAATGTTTGGGATATATTTCCCTAAGGAACCGTTGTGGAACGTTTGCTTTACTATTATCCTTGTCTTTGATTTGATAAAAACTCATGTTACAAAAATGTACCAGTAAGCCCTTGAATGGTCAAATATCATTGGTTTTGGATTCCTCACAGAGGTTTTGATGGTGACTTGCAGATATGCCCCCTGGCAAAAACATGCTACTTCTCTTTAAAAGTAACAGTCAGTGCTCAAGGGCTTTGTATGTCTTTTAATTTTATTTGGACCAGATCCACAGAATTCTTTTGGGAAGGCTTTCACTTTTTTTGGTGGATTATGCAGGAAACAACAAAGTTGTCTTTTAGGATTTTGTTTTACTTCTCAAACAGTAAGTCCTTTCTCCCTCAAGCCACGTCTTGGTTTTTATACAGTCATGGTTTTCCGCTCTTTCGTCAGCTGGCACGTTAAAACACTGCTCGGCAGTGATGGAAAATTCCCTCTCCATTTTTATAAATAACAAATGGTTTATTTCTTTTCTTCTGTAATCCTTTTTACCCATACTTGAGAAACAACGCTGCTGCACCTGCAGGTGGAAAGATAATGATTAAAGATAGATCTCTAGTGTAAATGATTATACAGCAATTACATTTATCTAGCAATGATGCGAGACAAAGCGTTATTTGTTTCTTCTTTATTGTTGCTTTATAAAGGGATCTTCAAACCTTAATTCCAGATAACGTAGCAGTTTTTTTTATTGTATACTTGGTAGCTGGTTGTACTGTAGTTAGTTGAAGTGTATTGATGTTAATGGTTTTATCAATACGTTCAAACCATTTGACATCGATTAACTGATCACATAGCCAGTCTACTGTACTTTTCACTGCATGTCAAGAAATACTGAAGATGCACAGAGTACTCTTTGGGTTGGTTTCCTGGACACAGATTTTTAGTCCAGAACTAAGCTTAATCTGTGTTAGGGAAACTGTCCCTCTATGTCCTATGTAGAATTAGGCCTACTCTTTCAATGTTCCAAAAGTTCCAAAACAACATTACTGAGCTGTAAAGGAATTCTAAAATGTGCAATATCCTGAACAAAGTGGCTTAAGTGCTGTTCATTAACAATTATCCCACTCTAGGTCACCAAAGGATTCTCCATTCTCCACTTAAAACTGTTACATTTCCTCCCCGCAGCCTATTACGCTTAGTCTACTAAACAACGATAATGTGTTGTCTACTGCTATTGTCTAGGAGATTAAAAATAGTATGGCCAAATACCTTTGTTGTACGGCACATCTGCAAGTCGGTGATATTGGCAGCCTTGTGAGATAAAATAACATATTCTAGCATCTGCCTTATCATTAGTAATCTCACTGTTTGCCTTGGTGAGTTTCCGGTGAGTTAATTGGGGTTTTGTGCCCTCCCTTGAGTGCCGGCTCAAAAACTGCACGTTTGAGGCTATAAATAGCTGATAGCATTTCCTGCTGTACTGGGGAGAGATTTTGTATTTTGAAAATAACCTGTATTGATGCCATTTGTTATTGCATTGCCTATCGTTATTCTGTATAGACACACCAAGAGGTGTCATGACAGAGAACAGAGAGAACTTTGTGGCACGAGATAACCTTTGTCTTAATTTAAGTTCAAAAGAGGAGGATAAAGATCTTTAGTACACTGTAAGAGCTCCTATTCAATTCAATGAGAGTTTCTCTCAGTATATATGCAAACAAAAGGACCTTTTCATGCTTTCATCATTGAGTATTACGTAATTTTCCAAATTTCGTATTGAAATAATTGGGAATATTAACATCTGGAAGGTTTAACTGTATACCAGGCTCTCCGGTGTAGCTACCAGGCTCTCCGGTGTAGCTTTGGAACCCAGATTGGGAAATCAGAGTTGATCAATCAGTTGAGGCTTATGCGTTTTCCACTGTTGCTTTCCCAGGCATGAAGTTAAAAACACTTCCCAAGGGTGCCGGGGGCCACGATAAGCTGCAGATGAGAATGTTTGTGGTAAATGAAAGCATTGTCATAGCAACCGTGACTGAAATTTTCTGATGTATAGTGTGTCGGAGTAAAGTGTGTGTGTGCGTGTGTGTGTTTGTGTGTGTGTACGCTCATCTGTATATGTGTATTTTTAAGTGTTTGGGAGACTGTTTTTCCAACTCTCACCCTCTGTTTGGAAAATATGTGTCAGGGAAGTACACAGTGCAGTTTTCCCCTAAACAAACCACTGGCAGACTACAACGCTTAAAATACGAGAGATTTATTTTGCGACTCCATCTGGCATTTACAGCACCTGTGGGTTGGAGGCTGAAATCCAACTGCAAGTCAGCAATAGCGGGGAAACTCGTCATATCACTTTTCTGGTCCTTTTTGATGTGCTACATGCTGTGCCCTTAAGTGGTTTCTGTCCTCTGACTGGGGAGCGTGGTTTAACTCTCAGTGTGAGGTTGCATTATTCATCACACTTTCCCAGTTGCAACGCCACGTGATAAAATGTGACACTTTGCTCTCATTTCAATGTGGCGCAACAGCATTTCACACAGTTATGGACGCAAAGGAAGTGTGTGTTTGTTCTTGTTTGGGTGTGTACCTGCATTTCTTTGTATTTGTTTTTCATTTTGACATGCATGACAACTTTTGTGAATTGGAAGGTTAGAGTAACGGTGTAATAACAGTGGAATAATAACCGTATTCCCGAGGCCGAGGGACACAGTATATCAGTGGAGTGGGTTTTGCACTCTGGGTGATGGAACTATCCTATTCTAACTATCCCAAAGCTCCTGAACATGGCACTGTCAACACCTATTGACCTCCTCCTTACACATCGCTGTCTGTATTTCTGAGCTCCTAATTGGGATATCATGAATACTATTATCGCCCACATTGACATTTGTATTGATTTTCAAAACGTCTTCGTTCACTCCTTTATCGACTTACCTTACTGCCCATCAATCAAGTAATGCTGCTCAGATTGGTTCCTTGGAAATAGGATAGCCACTGGAGACCTGTGGTTCTGACAAACAGGATCACTTCTGGGAAGTTCTAGAGTATTACAGCAAAAGCTGTAATACTTACAAAGGGCTACTATTGAGGGAAGGGTACTTATTCTGCAGCGGATTCATTTTACATTTTAGTCCTTTGGCAGACGCCCTAAGCGACTTACAATTAGTGCATTCATCTGCCGAGAGTTAGGTGAGACCACATCATTCACACAGAAAATTCAAGAAAGTTCCTGTGTGAACAGTCATCGTATAATCAATCACACTGGCTAGTCATGCTCACCCAGTCCATTTGCATTTATCCCAAACTAGCTAATCAATGGAATAAGACAAGAAAGAGATCAAATCAACTGTTTATGTGTTTTTCTCAGCTGCTCGCATTCTCAGCACCCCCTTTTTCACCCCCCCACCACATCCACCTACTCCCTCTCATTAATGAAGTCCAAATGTTTCAGTCAGATCCAGAAGCCTGGGCAGCGTTCCCTGGCTTTCTGGATTCCTTGGCCCAAGATAATTATGTGATGCGATTTTTCACTATTCGTGCCAAATGGAGTGTACAAAGCACTTTTCATTTGCATTTGACTTTATTTATGTGTGTCATGTCCTATGAGTTTCTTGCTTGACCCAAACTATTTACTTAATGTGTGTAGGTGGGTCATCCATAAATGTTTTGAAGAGACATCCATGCTTTATTTACTGTAAGTTATGCTTAATGTACAGTGTGACCAACTGGCATCACTAACTCAAATGGTTGTTAATTGCATTGGCCTTCTGTGGTAGGCGATTGTGGTAAGGAAAGAGGACTAAGTTGTTCTCGGGTGTTATGGTAAGATTAGGCAAAGGAGCTTCAGCAGTGCCGTGCAGTCAGGAAAGGCACTTGTGGCCAATGGCGTTACAAAGAAAGCTGTGTCTAGTGACCACAGTGTAATATGATCCAATAGGCAGACAGAGTTGTGTTAATGAAGAGGAATGGAAAAGCAATAACGATCATGCCACTCGTGTGAGCCAAGATTCAGTCTTGCGACTTCAGTAAGGACATGGCCTAGTTGGTTATCTAACATTCAGGTAAAATACCACAGCCATCCATCCCACTTCTGACACCAGTGTAGCATATTTGGGGGGTTTGCTACCTAACTGTAACTGGGATAAAACCAGTAACCTACTGCATGCTAACTCCATACTTTACTGACACAACACGTTCACAACACTTTCACCCAGTTGTCCTCTGAATCATTCAGGTGTTCATTGGCTAACTTCAGACGGGCATGTATATGTGCTTTCTTGAGCAGGGGGACCTTGCGGGCGCTGCAGGATTTCAGTCCTTCACGGTGTAGTGTGTTACCAATTGTTTTCTTGGTGACTATGGTCCCAGCTGCCTTGAGATCCTTGACAAGATCCTCCCGTGGAGTTCTGGGCTGATTCCTCACCGTTCTCTTGATCATTGCAACTCCACGAGGTGAGATCTTGCATGGAGCCCCAGACCGAGGGAGATTGACAGTTCTTTTGTGTTTCTTCCATTTGCGAATAATCGCACCAACTGTTGTCACCTTCTCACCAAGATGCTTGGCGATGGTCTGTAGCCCATTCCGGCCTTGTGTAGGTCTACAATCTTGTCCCTGACATCCTTGGAGAGCTCTTTGGTCTTGGCCATGGTGGAGAGTTTGGAATCTGATTGATTGATTGCTTCTGTGGACAGGTGTCTTTCATACAGGTAACAAACTGAGAGTAGGAGCACTCCCTTTAAGAGTGTGCTCCTAATCTCAGCTCGTTACCTGTATAAAAGACACCTGGGAGCCAGAAATCTCTCTGATTGAGAGGGGGTCAAATACTTATTTCCCTCATTAAAATGCTAAACAATTTATAACATTTTTGACATACGTTTTTCTGGATTTTGTTGTTGTTATTCTGTCTCTCAATGTTCAAATAAACCTACCATTAAAATTACAGACTGATCATTTCTTTGTCAGTGGGCAAACGTACAAAATCAGCAGGGGATCAAATACTTTTTTCCCTCACTGTATACACACACACATAAACAACGGCATTCACGGACAGATCATTTGCATGAGCTGCAATCCATTGGAAACAAATGGCTTTATCGTTCTCGTATGGATGAAGGTCATTGACAGTATGAATTCCTTCGGAGAGGAGGGATGGAAGTCTGGGTAGAGATGACAGCTGATATCATTTTTGTTTCAGAAGCATCTGTGTGATTTATTATGTGGGAAGTGAGGCTATAAATCAACCGCTCTGGCATTTCTCCTCTGCTAGGGGGTCACAGAAACGTTACCGTTCCTGCTTTTGGCTGTAGAGGCTTGAAAATCAGACTTGCGAGCTGGACTTTCCCATTTCGGCTGTGGTTTCACACGATGTAGGGTTGTCCTGCTAGTGCATTCGCGATCTTCTATCCTCACATTTTGATGTTTTGTTTCTAGTTTTTAGGGAGGTGTTTTAACCCCAACTGAGAAAATCGGTGTAAACTTTGTACTTGGTTGTCAACACTTTATAAATATGTCCCTTTATGGTAGTATATCCTTCCTAAGCTTACAAGTTAGACATGCAAAGTAATTCTACTCTTTGCCCTTGTGAGTTGGTGCACAAATAATGATTAGTTATTCATGGTTGAACCTCTCACTCTGTGGCAGTAATGATGCCCTGGTCCTTTAAAAAGTTGTCTGTGGACTTGTGGCAAAATCACGGTAGAATTGCACATGTATAACTGTGTCTACCTGTCATTATTTGTGATTATTTAAATATCTTCGGCATATATTTGCTATGGACTTCTATTATACCAGGGATGATCTCCCTACATCCCATGAACACGGTGCATTAGAAGGCGTTTCTCACTGCCTAGCAACCTGTCACAACTGTAGCCAGGCTTGCTTTCCACTTGTAAGCCAGTAGAATAGGGTCTAAACATAGGTTCTTCAACCTCACAGCAATGTCCCAAGAAAAAAAGCTTTTGCGGGACTGAAGTGATTTGAGTTGCGGATGTATCAGCTCCCTCAGTCGGCTTGTAGTGAATTCACTCGTACACACTGTATTTCGTAGCTCTGCTCTTGCCAGTCCTGCCATCCATGTGCAGAGAGCTCGTATAGAGGGGACGAGGGCGTCTTTGCATTAATGATGTTTTCTGACCACCGCCAACCCTGCCAGCGCCATGCCTTTAATTTGCCGTGATGTTCTGTCATGGTGTAATATGACTCACAGTGCATTGCACATGTGCTTTCTGAGTGGAGCCCCCCTTTGTCGCTTTGAATCAACTTGAGGCGCACAACCGTCACATACGCCACGCTTGCTTGCATGGGCTGCCTTGGCCAGCTCAGCTGACCAGCACAGCACAGCCAATGAGAAAAAGAAACAACAGTGTCTGTGTGGGCACTCAACCGTGCCAGCAAAAAGTACATTGCGGATAAATCTACATAGATGAATCGTAGAAAAACGACGTATGAATATTTTCAGCTGACAATTGGTGGCTGTGGGCTTAAAATGAGCTTGAGAACGGTGAACCGAATGTTGATTATTTGTGTGTGCATGTGTGGCCTGCATATTTATAGTCTGCTTTGTGTGACTGTGAATGTCAGGACTGATCTGAGAGCAGTGCCTGCAGGGGAATGAGGCAAGAATCCCCCAGCCTTTGGATTAGTGTCAGTGTGCAGGAAGCGAAGGCTGCACTTCCCCCCCTGAGCTACGTGTGTCTGTTGGGTCTCTAAAGCTGTCTGTTTGAATTCTCTCCA
Source organism: Salvelinus fontinalis (assembly GCF_029448725.1). Lineage (NCBI taxonomy): Eukaryota > Metazoa > Chordata > Actinopteri > Salmoniformes > Salmonidae > Salvelinus > Salvelinus fontinalis. The sequence goes on from NC_074699.1 coordinate 3,817,128, forward strand.
TACTACAGTACACAGCGTTCCATTATAGTCTCTCGATTGTCTTGAATCCCTTCATGACAGCCAGTATCCTCTCCATTAGTTCAGGTTTTCAATCCTCTCCATATCGGTCTGTAGCTACTTGAAATGCATGCCATTTGAACATCAATAGAGATCTAATTCAAAGAATCTTAGTGCGGCTGTTGAGAATTATTATTCTTAATTTTTTTTAGGGTGTAGATCAGCTTTAATATCGCAGATAAATTGTAGCTTCCATCAATGTACGTGTCTGCATAATTTCCAATCCCCTTATATTTTTGGGCAAATATATACACTGTTCAAAAAAATAAAGGGAACACTTAAACAATACAATGTAACTCCAAGTCAATCACACTTCTGTGAAATCAAACTGTCCACTTAGGAAGCAAGGTTTGCTGTGTCTGTCAGCGTAGTGTCCAGAGCATGGAGGCGCTACCAGGAGACAGGCCAGTACATCAGGAGACGTGGAGGAGGCCGTAGGAGGGCAACAACCCAGCAGCAGGACCGCTACCTCCGCCTTTGTGCAAGGAGGAGCACTGCCAGAGCCCTGCAAAATGACCTCCAGCAGGCCACAAATGTTTGACAAATACAAATATTCTCGCTTTTATCCATAATAATCTCACCATGTACACTAGCCTATCCGCACAGTCTACCCACACTGTATCTGCGAGCTGTTGGCTAGAGCACACATGGAAAGACCAGAGTAGGCACATTTGCTATTTAACGCAACAGTTTTTGTGACAAAACTAACGGTAGAGTTGAAAATGCAACATAAATACATTGAAGTTTCATTCGGTGCATTAAAACTTAAGAGAAAAAGTACATTTTGTGTGCACCACCTCATCACACACAGTTTTTTTTTTTTATCCGCAACAAGTCAGTTTGGTGGAAACACACCACTGTTGGGAAAATGTGCATATTTCCTTTATGCGGATTTTAGAATATTCACATGAAAATATTTAGCCAATTAGATGGAAACGTACAGTTTATGACAAATAATACCCAATTTTTGCTAATCCATTTCACACACATCCATGTGCTTTAATGGAAAAAAGAGAGAAGTCTATTATAACATTTAAGTTTATCATACATCCTAAAAACGTTTTTGAAGAGCATTATGGACTTGTCAAATAGCTGTAATTTACCGACTTCATCACTGCATTCTGGAAGCACACACTGCTAAAGTGTTTCTCTCGCAACAAGCATTTTTGTTAAGGAAAACACGGTCCACTGCTGGTCCTCGATGCTTGATTCAAATAACGCATATGGGACAAAGTGGATGATTATAAAATATAAAGTAATATAGCCTATAGTAGCAACGATTATCTATGTAGCAGTGCCAGTAGCCTATGTGACGTCTGCAAGAGGTATTCCACCTAGAAGCTCCTCATTAAACGTATTCGTATTCTTAATTTTATAAGGTTTTACTGCCCTTTTCTTCTCAACACTAACGCAATAAATTTAATTCTATACTTTCAAAGGGGGAAAAAAACGAATGTGAAATCAAACCCGTGGCACAATCTGCGACAATTACATGGAGTTAGGTACTCCACACAGAGAGCTATTTTACCAGTCAGTCAAACCCATGATATATTGTAGTTGCTTTGATTATCAGAACGTGCTGTTGGACTTCTTTTAAGGACGCTTTCATAAACAGGTGTTGGATCACATCCAACTAGGTCAACGATTTTAATTGGCTGATACGGAATTTGAACCGGATATAATCACAGCCATCTGTCTGCCAGGTTATCTGATGGTAATAGCTAACATATAGTGTGTGATCACACATGCAACTACGTCAATGACTTTAATTGGCTGATGCGCATTTTGAGATGGATAAAAGGTTTAAATTTAAACTATTTCTAATGTTCGCAAATATGGCCCCAAAGAGTATTGTTGATTAATTTGATGCAATGGCGGTGTTGAAGGTGTAACTACATTGGAACTGTTAAATCGGTGAGCAGCTGCTCTTGTGATCATTGTCACAAAGCCACACCCGTCCCACTCGCATTAGAAGTTCAGAACGAGAAAGTGTAGGTTATATAGAAATAATGATGCTCAATTTGGGTTGGTTCCCACCGTTCAGAGTTAGCTAGCTGAACTGTTGAGTGTCCTATCTAGATAGATAGCGAACGGCACCACACGTGACAAAGCTAGCAACCTTTCGTGTGTAACGGTTGTCCTCCTCCTCTTCGTCCGAAGAGGAGGAGTAGGGATTGGACCAAAGCGCAGCGTTGTTACACGACATGATATTTAATAAACAAGACGAAAACTAAACACTCTTGAGAATTTACAAAATAATAAACGAAGTCAACAGACCTGAACAAACGAACTTACATATACACGAAGAACGCATGAACAGGTACAGACTAGACTAGACTACACGAACGAACAAACGAAACAGTCCCGTGTGGTGCACAGACACAGAAGACAACCACCCACCAACAAACAGTGTGAACAGCCTACCTTTATATGGTTCTCAATCAGAGGAAACGTCAAACACCTGTCCCTGATTGAGAACCATATAAGGCTAATACCACTGACCTAAACATAGAAACACAAAACATAGAATGCCCACCCCAACTCACGCCCTGACCAACTAAACACATACAAAAACAAGAGAAAACAGGTCAGGAACGTGACATCGTGCTTTGTTTGGCTAACAAGAGCGGGGCTGTTTCTTCAAAGTTGTTACCCCACCATTGCATCACCATCCCCCTTTTGAATCCCTTGTAAAAGATAAGCCTAGCAGTGCATTTTACCTCAAGTTACTTGGTTTAAGCACAGTCTGCACAATGGTATTAACACGCACTGGCTTGGCTAGCTAACTATGGTGGTGGTTATAGCCAGCTAATGAGGTAGCATCACTCTTAGAGCTACTTTCACTAACCTGAATGTATATATAATGACTTTATTTCCCACTACCCTGGTGAATAAAGCTCTCTTTTTCTCCTTACCTGACTTCCAGCTAATGTTACCTCGTCCGACTTACCTGTTGAATAGCAGCTTGTGGTGCGGGTATCCATCGCAGCCCCCGGTCGAAACGAGATGGCGACAGGTTTAACGACCAAGTCATCAGGGAAGGGGGAGAGAAAGCAACGCAAGGCTAGCAAGGCTTGTCCTGGTAATTGCAGCAATTACATGGCCCATTCTCATTCCCATCAGTTATGAGCTGCCTGCCTCGGTGTGGACCACGCTAGATGTGCACTTTGCGCCCAGCTGGGCCCAGGTGTCCTTAAACGTAGAGCACGGTACATGGAAAGGGAAACATCTTACAAGGGAAGTGGCGACTTCATCCTGAAGTTGTCGAGGAGGTGTGGGGACATTACGGCAGATCTGTAGGCATGGCAGGACAATGCACACTGTCGCTTGTTCTTCGCGATTAGAGATCACTGCGCTCCTCTACAGTGCTTCTGTGCACCGTTTTTAAAAATGTATGTTATTTAACCTTTATGTAACTAGGCAAGTCAGTTAAGAACAAATTCTTATTTACAATGACGGCCTACCTCGGCCAAACCCTAACCCGGGACTCCCAATCACAGCCGCTTGTGATACAGCTCAGGATCGAACCAGGGTCTGTAGTGATGCCTCTAGCACTGAGATGCAGTGCCTTAGACCGCTGCGCTAATAGCCTTTCCTCCCGTGGGCCTGACTCCCCCCCAGGATACACCCCTGGTTCGTTGTTTTATAAAGGTATCCGTCCGGTCTCCAAGCCACTTGCCGCTGGTTTTGAACCCCTCAAGACGGCGCATCAACCTCTTAAGGATCCGCCCCTTTTTTTCAATTTTCGCTTGAAGTGATATACCCAACTTTAGCTGCCTGTAGCTCAGGCCCTGAAGCAAGGATATGCATATTCTTGGTACCATTTATAAGGAAACACTTTGGAGTTTGTGGAAATGGGAAAGGAATGTAGGAGAATATAACACAATAGACCTGGTAAAAGATAATACAATTTTAAAAACAACCGTTCAAAAAAAAAACGTTCGTATTTTTTTTGTACCATCATCTTTGAAATGCAAGAGAAAGGCCATAATGTATTATTCCAGCACAGTTGCAATTTGGATTCTGGCCACTAGATGGCAGCAGTGTATGTGCAAAGGTTTTAGACTGATCCAATGAACCATTGCATTTCTGTAAAAAAATTCTGTCAAGACTGCCCAAATATGCCTAATTTGTATATTAATTGTGCAGTCTCCTCAAACAATAGCATGCTATTCTTTCACTGTAATAGCTACTGTAAATTGGACAGTGCAGTTAGATTAACAAGAATTTAAGCTTTCTGCCAATATCAGATATGTCTATGTCCTGGGAAATGCTCTTGTTGCTTACAACCTCGTGCTAATCGCATTAGCCTACATTAGCTCAACCGTATTGTGTAAGGGACACTGATCCCGAAGAAGTTTTAAGACTCTATCTTATAAGATGTCACTGTTGTTCACCGTGGCCACTGAGCACGTTAGCCACCTTCATGTGCTCTCAGTTCATCCTTCACGCACTCAGTTAGCCCCCAACTACTCCAAGGTTACAATATGCCCTAAATGACATATAGTAGTCAAGCCATTAATCTATTTTCCTTCCATCCGCCGCCATTCTCTTCCCCAGAGCAGCGGCGCCTGTACACATTGTGTCCACTGTAAGCCCTGCACATCTACATGAACAGGACGAGGCCATTCTGGGGTTGTGACCAACGGTTAGTTTGCTTTACCAAACTTGCTTGGGATAGGGCTTTGTCCAAACAACGCCTTTCCCACTGGGTAGTGGAGGCTATCACCAAGGCCTACAGTTGTCGGGGACTGCAGTCTCCTCTGGGTGTCAAGGCGCTTTCCACTAGAGAAATTGCTACGTCATGGCCACTGTTCAGGGGTATCTCCGTCTCTGAGATTTGTTTGCCGGCTAGTTGGGCTTCCCATCACACCTTTGGGAGGTTCTATCATCTGGATGTCACTGCGCCCTTCCTGGCACACACAGACCTCGGCGCTGGAACTGAGTAGGATGGATCAGGTACATTACTACAGTTGAAGTCAGAGGTTGGAGTCATTAAAACTAGTTTTTCAACCACTTCGCAAATTTCTTGTTAACAAACTATAGTTTTGGCAAGTCGGTTAGGACATCTACTTGAGACAAGTAATGCATGAGATGTGCATGAGACAAGTAATTTTTTCAACAATTGCTTACAGATAGATTATTTAACTTATAATTCACTGTATCACAATTCCAGTGGGTCAGATGTTTACATACACTAAGTTGACTGTGCGTTTAAACAGCTTGGAAAATTCCAGAAAATGATGTCATGGCTTTAGAAGCTTCTGATGGGCTAATTGACATCATTTGAGTCAATTGGAAGTTTACCTGTGGATGTATTTCACGGCCTACCTTCAAACTCTGTGCCTCTTTGCTGGACACCATGGTGAAATCAAAATAAATCAGCCAAGACCTCAGAAAAAAATTGTAGACCTCCACAAGTCTGGTTCGTCCTTGGGAGCAATTTCCAAATGCCTGAAGGTACCACGTTCATCTGTACAAACAATATTACGCACTTATAAAACACCATGGGACCACACAGCCATCATACTGCTCAGGAAGGAGACGCGTTCTGTCTCCTAGAGATGAACGTACTTTGGTGCGAAAAGTGCAAATCAATCCCAGAACAACAGCAAAGGACCTTGTGAAGATGCTGGAGGAAACAGGTACAAAAGTATCTATATCCACAGTAAAACGAGTCCTATATCGACATAACCTGAAAGGCAGCTCAGCAAGGAAGAAGCAACTGCTCCAAAACCGCCATTAAGAAAGCCAGACTATAGTTTGCAACTGCACATGGTGTAACGGCTGTCAATGTCGTTCTCCTCCTCAGACGAGGAGGAGCATGGATCGGACCAAGATGCGGAGTAGGAGGTATTCATGATTTTAATGGCAAACCAACAAACACTACAAATTAACAAAAACAACAAACGTGACCAACCTGCAACAGTCCTGTGTGGCCCAAACGCTAACACAGGAAACAAACACCCACAAAACACCAGTGAAACCCTGGCTGCCTTAGTATGACTCCCAATCAGAGACAAACGATACACACCTGTCTCTGATTGAGAATCATACCAGGCCGAACACAAAAACCCAACATAGAAATAGAAACCTAGACCAACCCACCCAACCCACGCCCTGACCAACTAAAACAAATACATAACAAAGGAAAACAGGTCAGGAACGTGACACATGGGGACAAAGATCATACTTTTTGGAGAAATGTCCTCTGGTCTGATGAAACAAAAATAGAACTGTTTGGCCATAATGACCATTGTTATGTTTGGAGGAAAAAGGGGGAGGCTTGCAAGCTGAACAACACCATCCCAACCGTGAATCACGGGGGTGGCAGCATCATGTTGTGGGGGTGCTTTGCTGCAGGAGGGACTGGTGCACTTCACAAAATAGATGGCATCATGAGGGAGGAAAAGTATGTGGATATATTGAAGCAACATATCAAGACATCAGTCAGGAAGTTAAAGCTTGGTCGTAAATGGGTCTTCCAAATGGACAATGACCCCAAGCATGCTTCCAAAGTTGTGGCAAAATGGCTTAAGGACAACAAAGTCAAGGTATTGGAGTGGCCATCACAAAGCCCTAACCTCAACCGTATAGAAAATTTGTGGGTAGAACTGAATGCGTGTGTGAGCAAGGATGCCTACAAACCTGACTTAAGGAATCAAAATTAGTTACACCAGCTCTATCAGGAGGAATGGGACAAAATTCACCCAACTTATTGTGGGAAGCTTGTGGAAGGCTACCCGAAACGTTTGACTCAGGATCAACAATTTAAAGGCAATGCTACCAAATACTAATTGAGTGTATGAAAACTTCTGACCGGGAATGTGATGAAAGAAATAAAAGTTGAAATAAATAATTCTCTCTACTATTATTCTGACATTTCACATTCTTAAAATAAAGTGGTGATCTTAACTGACCTAAGACAGGGAATATTTACTAGGATTAAATCTAGGATTAAATGTCAGGAATTGTGAAAAACTGAGTTTAAATTTATTTGGCCAAGGTGTATGTAAACTTCCGACTTTAACTGTATGTACCACCACACAGGCGTTTAAGGAAATGGGCTATTGGCAATCGGGGTGTTTTTCAAGTGTGTCATAGTGAGATGTCAAACCAAGTCGATTGAAAGCACTTAGGGTTACGGTTTTACCTCTGGTTTTCGGAAGGAGATGAGGGAGACATTTAACCAGATTGCCCCTCTTGCACATCTCGTGTAAGAGGTAGTTCTTTGAAGGAGGAAACCAGAGCAGTTATATAGGCAAAGCTCTGATTAGCCTGTTAGGTGTGATGAAATAGGCTTCAGCGAGTGACACACATGAGTGCTTGTCCCATACTGAGGGGTCTCACTCATTTATTTCAGGGAACTGGGGTTACAACCGTAATGCAATGATATCACAGCTCTAATGCAGTTCCACACCCCCAAACAACCGATATGCGGGTGTTGGCTATCACCAATCTCATAGAATCTAGCCCTAACTCACAATGCTTTGGCAGAACTTGGTTCACCAAAGGTCTGCTTTTCTTTCACACTCCATTCATGCACTTTACAAGCTTTTTTCTTCGTCTGTTAGTAAAAAGATGGCGACCGTTTCATTAATTCATTAACTGACCTTTGGAGCCAGAATTGTTATTGGGCCACTGTAGACTACTTTTAGCATTCTAAAATGTTTAACAGTCCACTGGAAAGCACATGAGAGTTTTGTCTAAGTTGTGATGCGTCATGCGGGGCCTCTCCAATCTATTAACCCCCCCAAACCCCTCCTTACTCTCATACTTCCTGATTCACATTCCATTTCTATGACAACTAGCCTACTTCAAGCCCATTCCATAAAATCTAACAAACAATCAGCATTCATCACACTTTCGACTCAGGTGAAACATCCGAGAAGAATGCTGTTGGTAATTGCAGATTCCCGAAAGTAGGAAGTAATGTTGTGATAAAATGTCACAGGGAAAACATTCTATTAAGCTATTATTTGATTTTCCTCTGGCCAGGAAATGTTTTTTTCCCTTTTTTATTATTGTTACTTGGAGCAGTTTGTGTGAATCTGCTGCAGCTCGACGAGAGCCCAAGCATGGCCTTTTCCACAGCTATTTAAAAAGGAGCTGCTACAGTGTAACTGCGGTTACATCGTTCCTTGGAAAGCTATGTTTGGGAGTTGGCTTACATCCTAAAACACATGCCAATAGTTTAAAATGTCTCATATTTGAAGTTGTAACTTCTGAAATGATTACTCCAATACCAGGCTGGTATTTAATGTGGTTTATTATGAGATGATTATAATAGATCTAAGTGGGGTCATTCATGCTCATGATAACCGCATATTTTTTTGTGAGCAATTATCTTGTATTATATTAAGTATAAGGTAACGTAGAAGCAGTACAGACAAGCAGTACACAGGGGAGAAACATCAGAATAAAGAATTTTAAAAAAAACGAAGAATAAATAAAGTGAAGAATGAAAAAGAAAACACAAAACAAAGTGTCACAGTTCATGTGTATTCTGTGGTGAATGATGATAACTGCATCATAATGCGTTAGACCTGCAGGTTTTAAGTAAACTGTTACCAAAGTGGAATTTGTGGTATCGTGCTTAAGGATATATTTATGGCATCAGCGTTGGTTCTGGAGTCGTTGGGCACACCGATCCACCCCTATTTGCATGCTGATAGGCTCCTGTTTGACCTTGTGCCCTTGGCAAAATATTAATATCAATCTCTGTCAGAGTAAAGGGACTGACGATAGGTATTTTAGCCCTGCATTTCCCTCGTTAGTCACCTTCAGTCCTGTACTTACTGAAAATAAAGAGTTCCTTTTCAACAAAATGTAAATGGAACCATTAAAGGGGAAGTCCAGTCAGAGATATATGTTGCTCCTCACATTTATTGGTATATTTGATATAATTTATTATGTATGTTTCAAATCAAATCAAATGTTATTTGTCAGATGCTTTATAAAATAAAATGCTTACTTACAGGCACTACCCAACAATGCAGGGAGAGCGAAAAATAGACAAATATTAACACGAGGAATAAATACACAATGAGTAACGATAACTTGGCTACCAGTACCGAGTCAATGTGCAGGGGTACGAGGTAATTGAGGTAGATATGTACATACATGTATGGGTAAAGTGACTAGGCAAGGGGATAGATAATAAACAGTAACAGCAGCGCATATGATGAGTCAAAATAGTTAGTCCAAAAAGGGTCAATGCAGATAGTTAAAGAGTTAACCATTAGCTACCCGGACTATTTAGTAATTATATGGCTTGGAGGTAGAAGCTGTTCAGGGTCCTGTTGGTTCCAGACTTGTTGTATTGGTGCCGCTAGCCGTGCGGTAGCAGAGAGATCGGTCTATGACTTGGGTGGCTGAAGTCTTTGACAATTTTTAGGGCCTTCCTCTGACACCACCTGGTAAAGAGGTCCTGGATGGCAGGGAGCTCGGCCCCAGTGATGTACTGTGCTTTCCGTACTACCTTCTGTAGCGCCTTGCGGTTGGATGCCAAGCAGTTGCCACGATAACCGGTGATGCAAACAGTCAAAATGCTCTCAAAGGTGCAGCCAAAGAACATTTTAAGGATCTGAGGGCCCATGCCAAATATTTTCAGCCTCCTGAAGGGGAAAAGGCATGGTTGTGCCTTCTTCACAACTGTGTTGGTGTGTGTGGACCATGATAATTTCTTAGTGATGCGAATGCTAAGGAATTTGAAGCTCTCAACCTGCTCCACTACAGCCTGTCGATGTGGATAGGGGCGTGCTTGCCCCTCCGTTTCCTGTAATCCACGATCAGCCCCTTTGTCTTGCTGACGATCAGCCCCTTTTTCTTGTTGTCCTGGCACCACACTGCCAGGTCTCTGACCTCCTCTCTGTAGGCTGTCTCATCGTCGTCGATGATCAGACTTACCACAGCCGTGTCCTTTGCAAACTTAATGATGGTGTTGGAGTCGTGCGCGGCCACGCAGTTGTGAGTGAACAGGGAGTATAGGAGAGGACTAAGCACGCACCCCTGAGGGGCTCCCGTGTTGAGGGTCAGTATGGTGGATGTGTTGTTGCCTACCCTCACCATCTGGGGGTCAACCCGTCAGGAAGTCCAGGATCCAGTTGTAAAGGGAGGTCCTTAGCTTAGTGGGGAGCTTGGAGGGCGCTATGGTGTTGAACGCTGAGATGTAGTCAATGAACAGCATTCTCATGTCAGTGTTCCTTTTGTCCAGGTGGGAAAGGGCAGTGTGGAGTGCAACAGAGATTGTATTATCGTTGGATCTGTTGGGGCGGTATGTGAATTGGAGTGGGTCCAGGGTGTCTGGGATGATGGTGTTGAAGTGAGCCATTATCAGCCTTTCAAAGCATTACATGGCTACAGATGCGAGTGCTACTCTGCGATAGTCATTTAGACAGGTTACCTTGGTGTTCTTGGGCACAGGGACTATGGTGGTCTGCTTGAAACATGTAGGTATTACAGACTGGGTCAGGGAGAGGTTGAGAATGTAACTGAAGACACTAGCCAGCTGGCCAGCACATGCTCTGAGTACGCGTCTTGGTAATCCGTCTGGCCTTGTGAATGTTAACATTTTTAAAGATCTTTCTCACATCGGCTATGGAGAGGGTGTTCACACATTAGTCTAGAACAGCTGGTGTCCTCATGCACGATTCAGTGTTGCTAGCCTCGAAGCGAGCATAGAATCCTTTTAGCTCGTTGGTAGGCTTGCGTCAATGGACAGCTCACAGCTGGGTTTCTATTTGTAATCTGTGGTAATTTGCAAGCCCTGCCACATCCGACGAGCTTCAGAGCCGTTGTAGTTGGATACGATCTTGTTCCCGAATTTATGGCTTGGGGGTAGAAGCTGGCCTGTTTGATGGTTCGTCGGAGGGCATAGCAGGATATCTTACAAGCGTTCGGATTAGTGTCCCACTCCTTGAAAGCGGCAGCTCTAGCCTTTAGCTCAGTGTGGATGTTGCCTGTAATCCATGGCTTCTGGTTGGGATATGTACGTACTGTCACTGTGGGGACTACGTCGTATGACTGATGTGGTAAACTCCTCAATGCTATCGGATGAATCCCGGAACATATTCCAGTCTGTGCTAGCGAAACCGTCCTTTTGCTTAGCATCCGCTTCATCGTACCACTTCTGTATTGAGCACGTCACTGGTACTTCCTGTTTGAGATTTTACTTGCATGCAGGAATCAGGAGGATAGAGTTATGGTCAGATTTGCCAAAGGGAGGGAGAGCCTTGTATGCTTTTCTGTGTGTGTGGAGTAAAGGGGATCTAGAGTATTTTAGCCTCTAGTTGCACAGGTGACATGCTGGTAAACATTTGGTAAAACTAATTTTTGTTTCCCTGCATTAAAATCACCGGCCACGAGAAGCGTCGTCTCTGGATGTGCATTTTCTTTGCTTTAGGTCATATGCAGCTCATTGAGTGCGGCGTTAGTGCCAGCATCGGTTTGTCACATACAACACTTAAGGAACACAGAGAAAAATACAAAGTAGTCTGTGATGTCAGAGGTTTACCTCTACCTATTCAGGGGAATAGTTTTAAGTGTTGTCATCAACAATGATGGTATATCATGGCAGGGGATGCAGTAGCTGTATGATAGTATTGTGGACGCACAAATAGCTCAATTGAGACTGGGATTTCCACTTTTAATTCACGCTAACTCCTGTGGCAGTATTGAAGATTTGAGACACAAACAATAGTGAATACACTCATAAAACTCATGAAAATCCTTATAATGGCATGTTTAACCATTGTATACATTTGAAGGTAGCGCCTTCTTAGGTATAGAAAGGGGAGATACTGTATAATCCATTGTATAATTTACACTAGCTAGTGTGCAACCTGTGAAAAGCTAGCCCTTTTGCTACTCATATGTTCCTACGTTCCGTTCTACTCCTAGAGCCAGTTTGCGCAGTTCTATGAAGGGAGTAGTACACAGCGTTGTACCAGATCTTCAGTTTCTTGGCAAATTCTCGCATGGAATACCCTTAATTTCTCAGAACAAGAATAGACTGACGAGTTTCAAAAGAAAGTACTTTGTTTCTGGCCATTTTAAGCCTGTAATCGAACCCACAAATGCTGATGCTCCAGATACTCAACTAGTCCAAAGAAGGACAGTTTTTTTGCTTCTTTAATCAGCACAGTTTTCAGCTGTGCTAACATTATTGCAAAAGGGTTTTCTGATGATCAATTACTCTTTTAAAATGATCAACTTGGATTAGCTAACACAATGTGCCATTGGAACACAGGAGTGATGGTTGCTTATAATGGGCCTCTATGCCTATGTATATATTCCATAAAAAATCTGCCATTTCCAGCTACAATAGTCATTTACAACATTAACAATGTCTACACTGTATTTCTGATCAATTTGATGTTATTTTAATGGACAAAGGATGTGCTTTTCTTTTTAAAATTAGGACATTTCTAAGTGACCCCAAATGTTGTTGAACAGTACTGTAAGTGCCATAAAGTAGTCATAAAATAGCCGTGAAGTCATCCGAAGAAACTCTCTACAACACTCTCTATAGCTTACTGTATGTTTCACTTATTAAAAGCTAACGAATGTTGATTGTTGACACCTGAATTCAACAAAATGCAGCAGGAGAATGTGAAGGAGTGTCATGTATTGTCTGTACGTGTCAATATGGGAGCCTATTTTCTATTTCGTGGTTCTGGCTTCAGTGTTGTAAAATGAGACAGCAGGACACGTCACATAGATGCCATGCTAATTCAGTTTTTTCAGAGAGCAGCCTAAGGACAGACATGACTGTCCTTGAACCTGACCGTCCACAACACAACCACTCAGTAAGTTAGTTGTAGTCGTCTAGTCTCTGGCAATACTTGGAGTTAACACAGAACGTCTGGGTCTAGGCCTAGATAGTGTGAGGAATCTGGGAATCCTGCAATTACTGATATACTGAAACACCAGCTATATCGTTCAAAGAAGAGGGCTGTCTTGAATTGATCATGTCTTTACTATTAAATAAATACACATGAAATTAGGTACATTTACATTACACAGAAAAGGAAGAGAAATGCTATGGAATTGTACTGCTAATTCATTCAATGTCTCATACATAGATATTATGAGACGTGTCCATTTTCACAATATGCTCTGGGCAATAAAAAATATATTTAATACATTTAATCTATCCAAATGTTTAAATCTAGGTTTATTTTCCCAAAGAGGCCCTAGCCTCAGAGGGAGCATGCAGTTCACCAGTAGTGGAATGATGTCACGACGCACCCCTCCGTGTTGGCCTCCAGTTCCCACCCCTGGCACTGGCAGTCCAGGTTAATGTTTTGGAACTACATGAGGTGTTTGGCCCCGAGCTGAACGGCGTGCAAAAGCGTGTCAGGGACCCAATAACTCAGACTTAATGGCTGAGCTCGGGCGATTGTTATCTGTTATGGTATGCTGTAGATATTCCACTGGACCTTAATAAAGAAGAGACTGCAGTGTATTGGTACCCATGAGACTATAATATGTTAATGGTTTCATGTTCATAAACGCTGACACCAGTTGCTAACCTGATAGATATTGTATATACTGTATTGATAACCTGGAATGATAAGCTGGTATTTGTAGATAACATGGAATGATAACCTGGTATTAGATACCCTGTAATGATAACCTGGTACCCATAAATAACCTGCAATGATAACCTTAATGATAACTTGGTCTTTATAGATAACTGGATTGATAACCTGGTATTTATAGATAACCTGGAATGGTCTTTGATAACCTGGTATTTGTAGAAAACTTTGAATGATAACCTGGTATTCATAAATAACCTGGAATGGTCTCTGATAACCTGGTATCTGTAGATAACCTCGAACGATAACTTGGTACGATAACCTGGCATTTGTAGATAACCCGGAATGATAACCTGGTATTCATGTCCTGTTTATCTTTTGTTACAGTGCTGTCAGTTGATGGCTTAGGAGAGGATGTGCTGGCTGGTACTCTTGGAATTGTCAGAGAAAGAGCAAATATTATGACTGGTCATCTGGGGTGAGATAACGGACATCGATGACCACAGATCTACTGCAAGAGTGAACCCAGCGATCGGACATCGGAAGTTTGAATGGACAAATTAGACATTGGGACACTATACGGAGTGCACAAGGAACGAGAATCTTTCCTAGTAAACCTGGAGGCAGGGAAATGAGTAAGTCATGGCCCAAATGATTGCCTTAATTATTACATATATACCTATATATGAAGTGATGAAACTAGAGACTTATCCGAGTTCAAATATGTTTTTCTTTATGTGTGAAACAGTGTCTTGTAAGGAACAGATGTGAATATTTTAATAAGATAAAGAAAAATTGTTTGGTTGTTATGTCGACAATGTCTTAGTTGGGTCTGCTTTGTAGGTGTCATTGATAACCAAATGGCGGGGCTGCTCTCTGCTTACTTGCAGCCAGTAAAATGAGTTGATCTATTTTTATCTCGTTTCGTATTGTCAACCAAAATAAGGCTGGCTTGAGGCGGAGCTGCTCACTCAGCTACCGGCTCCAATGTCTTTCAATTCACAACATCCTGTTATGTTAACTATATTCCAATTCAGAAAGGAGTAGGGAGTCAAAAATTAGACAAAATGACTCTACAATATACATGAAACATATCTGATTCTTTTTCTCCTCTTTTTTTCCACATACTGTAAGCATCTGTTCACACACTCTCAAACACAAAAGATGTCAGGTACGCACACACACACACACACACACACACACACACACACACACACACACACACACACACACACACACACACACACACACACACACACACACACACACACACACACACACACACACACACACACACAATGATCTACCGAAGTGACACAAAGGGTTTTCCCTAAGATGCAAATTGTATTATGTTAATGACAGAATTGACCAGCTGCTTTGTTGACGCAAACTCGATCCATTTAAAGTTAACTGTATGCAAAGTAACATGGAAGTGTGTTATATATTTTTGTAAACCTAGCCTTGACTATATTACTTAACCAAAGTTTAAACCCTGATTCTATTGTACGTGGTGGACACTTCCTCTGGAGATGTTGTGAAAATAGATGCACATTGAATAGAACATATATATGCTGATGTTTATATTTATGTGTCCTACAATGTGTCGCAAATCATGACATTCGAGACACTTCTATTTAGTTTGACTGTTAACGATGTTCAGATGTCATGTTCCATTTTTATTTACATGAAGATTGAACATTTTGTGGATGCTGCTTCAACAAGATCCATGATTTCCCCCTTCAATTTTGTTTTTTTGACAAGTGGGCTATTTCTTTTTTGTGCTGTTCTCATTTAACTGCTCGTAGAAAACCTGCCCACTCTCTTTTTGGCCTGCTTTCAAAGACACCGATTTGTATGCACTGCTTGCTTGTTGCAGCTTTGTCAGACAAATCAAGTGTTTGCTTTATTAAAACATAAATGCCATCGTATGTTTAACCCCATCCTTCTTACGTTCAGTCAACAGCCAAGAACTTAGTAATGCTCGCTCCTGGGCGTACTGTCTATAATTGTGAGGTGGCCCATGATGACTGTGCTTCAGAGCATCACCTTCACAGAGTTTTTTATTCTTTTATGTTATTGAAAGGGGTGGAACCTAATATTTGATACTGTATTATTTGCATAGGCAATCTACTGCATTTCTACTCTCTTCCATAAAAAGAAAACTAACATATTTCATTGTACTGTCTGAAAAGACATAGATCACTTGAATCTGGAGATGGAAATTGCCCTTATATCAGTGTCTGCCCCCCCCCCACCACCACCACCACCACTCCACCAATGCCTGTCGATTTTTCTTGGTTATGATATATCCCGCTATTACAAAATAGTTAGAGGTCTGTAGTCAAGATTTTCCTCAATGTTCAGAAAACCCTATCAAACGTACCATGCTAGCCTCTGCTAAAATGGACTTTGTTATCAAACTCTTAAGCACCATTGGCTATTTACCCTTGATTGCAGAAAGAGTATGCACTGTTTATTCCCTGATCCCATAGTCCCGTTGTTCTACATTTTGAAGCAAACACAAAGCGCATGCATGCACATTTTGGTAATTGACGTCTATCAATCAATGTATAAGTTTACATCTAAATCCCTCAGCATTTAATGGTATCCTTTAGTGTGCCTAGCAAGAAGTTGCTGTGTCTTGCCGTAGTTAAGCTAAAATACTCTGGATTCCCAAATTGTAGTTGAATAAGCAGTAACTTAAGGGAAAACAACGAGAAAGATGTATCTTTCAAAATCAAGTGTTTCTAGTATATTACGATGTTACTATACTGTTAGATACTGTATACTGTGTTAGCAAAGCTGACCTTCTTCCTAGTTAACTACACAATCCGTAGTACATCTCCGAAGTGGTGGTTTCTTTTGAAATTATCAGTCAGTGTTATGTCCCGGCCTAAAGCACTTTGCATAATGATGAAAATGTAAAAAAAAAAAATAAATCACTATAAGTAATTGGTATAGCCTGAGTACCCAACAATGATATTTGACTACATTATGGTAGAATATTATGGTAATGGCCTAATTGTGATTGGACTGAACTGAAAAGACAGAGTCAAAGAAAAGGCGTTTTACAATGCCCTAATGTCAAAGATGGGGCTTAGCCCTGTCTACAGTATCTATACGTATCCTTAGTATAGATATGAGGCCTGCTTCAAGGTGTGACTAGTTACAGTGAAAAGGTCCAGAAAATGTACAACTAGCTGGTCTGTCTTTGAACACCAACCTGGGCCCGTACTCACACAAAGTGTCTCAGAGTGCTGATCTGGGATCAGTTCCCCTGTCCAGGTTATCTTATTCATTGTAATATAAAAGTCAAAACTGATCCTTTATCAGCACTCCTACTCTGACACGCTTGATACGTACAGCCCCAAATATGACAAATGTATACAAATCAAATCAAGTTCAGAATTTCAAAATCATTATAAGGACATGTTTAACCATTGTATACATTTGAAAGTAGTGCCTTTCTCAGGTATAGACTGGGAAGCTGTTAAGGGTCCATTGTGTATATAAATATAACAAACATATACAAATCAAATCAAGTTTTATTTTTCAAACGCTTCATAGACAACAGGTGTAGACTAACAGTGAAATGCTTATTTCCAACAATGCCGAGTTAAAGATAAAACATGTAATACGACATTTAAATAGTGACACAAGGAATTAATACACAGTGAATAACAAATACAAATAAATAGTAAAAGTAACATATATACAGGGAGTACCAGTAACGAGTCGATGTGCAGAGGTACGATGTAATTGAGGTAGCTATGTGCTGTACATATAGGTAGGGGCAAATTGACTAGGCAACAGGATAGATAACACACAGTAGCAGCATGCGTATGTGGTGAGTGTGAAAGTGTGTGTGTGTGTGTGTGTGTGTTGCGTCAGTATGCATATTTGTGCATGTTATGTGAGTGTGGGCGTATGTAGGGTGTGTGTTTGTTACAGTGATATGTTTCAGCCATGGAATCATTGTACCATCACTAAGTACGTTTACCGTGAACATCCACATGGAAATGACATGGGTTATTCTTCTGTTAAATTGTAACTCAATGTTAATGCAGTCCACGTATGTGTGTGTGTTTGAACCATTCGTTTTCATGAACACTGGAGGGTCAGTAAGGGAGCGAAATCAAATTAGAACTGACTCTTAAAGTTTATATTAAAACAACTCCGTAGAAGTGTATTTGAGGATGTTATAATATTTCTACAGTCCAAATGTGATAAAGTGCCCATGTTTTGGTCAGCCTTGCTTTTTTTCTGCATGATGCTTTGTTTTTGAAAAGTGCATCCTCATCTGAGATGTTTGTATTCTTTTCTTGCGGTTACTTCTTCTCTGTGTACTATTGGAGCTCGTTCATTTCCTACCTATGTTTTTTATTTTTTTTATTTAGGGTAAATCTACAGACTTTTTGATTTTCTACATTAATATCATTTTTGTAGGCAGCAATATGAGATGTGATCAAACGGAGTATGTGCAATGTTGAATAAAGAAAAATATAATATATGAAATACAAACAACTGTGAGAGTGACTTGAAGGTATTGCAACAACGTGATCTATGAGTGGTATCTATGAGTGGTACCTCATCATTTACTGGTTATGTCCTTATGCAAGAACATGTTTTGCATTATTTTCTCTCCTATAGATGTTGATATATAGTGTTTGGCAGGATTCCAAATCCAAAAGACGCATATGGCAATTACAATAAATAAGGACTTGATGAATTCAATTCGGAATAGGATGTTTCCCTAAAAATGTTTATTGCTGCCATAGGCATTCTGTGACTCATCCTAGTTTTTCCAAATTTGGAAACAGACAGTGTCACCCAGGGTCTTTTAGAATGTTCCAAGCTTTCTTACATCTGTCACCCAGTTGCCTCGAAGGCTTCCCAATAACCAGAAATATTCTGTATAAACCACTCTTGACAATTTTCTTTTACTCTTATCTCATAATTTGAAAGATATTCTTGACAAGACCTTGTACACCATTTCTAAAACGTGTTAGTCCACAACAATGTCCTCAGAAAATCTTAGAGCTGCATGGATTTCTCGAGACTATAACCAGTGTAGCTTCGTCGCGAACCAGGCTTCCCGAAAACAAGTTCCATGGCAGAAATGAGCTAAAGAGGGGTCAGACCACGTCAAACCACTCAAATGCCTTGCTTGGGCAGAGCTCCAAAGGTGCTCACCAGATTAGTACTGTGAGGACAAAAGATGTCTACTGTAACGTCCTGACCAGAGTTCGTATGTGTTTTGCTTGTTTAGTGTTGGTCAGGACGTGAGCTGGGTGGGAATTCTATGTTGTGTGTCTAGTTTGTCTGTTTCTATGTTGGGTTAAATGTGTTGCCTGATATGGTTCTCAATTAGAGGCAGGTGTTTGACGTTTCCTCTGATTGAGAACCATATTAAGGTAGGCTGTTCTCACTGTTTGTTTGTGGGTGATTGTTCCTGTGTCAGTGTTGGTGCTACACGGGACTGTGACGGTTAGTGTGTTTTGTCAGTTTGTATAGTGTCTTGTTTTTGTTTGATTAAATTCATTATGTCTAATTACCACGCTGCACATTGGTCCTCTGATCCTTCTCGCCTCTCCTCGTCCGAGGAGGAGGACGAGCTAGACTGCCGTTACATCTACAATACACGCACTGGTGACAAAACATTTTAGAACATTTGAAGCACGCTGGTTTTCACGGCATTTCTATTTTATGTCGAGATGAGCTAAAGCTGCAGCACGGGAGAAATGATCTACAATGCTGGCCATATCAATAATAACAAATAATATGCTTCTGGAGTGATATTTGGCTGTGCAGGCTAGCATGAGGGACAGGAAGTAGCTAGCCACAATAAGGTTCATTTTGAGAAAAGTCTAACCTTGTACCGTTAGCTACTAGCTAGTTCAATTTCTGTCACGATTAGAAAGCCATTTAAAAATAAATAAAGAATGTTATTGACCTAAAAGGTTACCCGTGAGCCCAGTATCTAGCTTATCCAGGGTCAGTGATGGGCCTACATAAAGCAACCATGTACTGTCTATCTCCCTCAAACCTCAAAGCCTTTTTTTTCCTTTGTTCCCCTGTAATCACAGACTGATTTAGACCTGGGACACCAGGTGGATTCAATTCGTTATCAAGTAGAACAGAAAACCAGCAGGCTCTGGACCTTGTAGGGTAAGAGTTGAATACCCCTGGTCTATCTACTATGGGAACAACCGCAATCATTTTGCAACCAACACTGCTAAAATGAATTCAATTAAATTAAACCTCATATGTTACCTGTAATGCCAATCTCCTGTAGCCAAATTGTCATCTCCTTATTTTCATATTGTACCTAAATTACAAGGGTTGGATTTGCACTAAACATACACTGCTCAAAAAAATAAAGGGCACACGTAAACAACACAATGTAACTCCAAGTCAATCACACTTCTGTGAAATCAAACTGTTCACTTAGGAAGCAACACTGATTGACAATAAATTTCACATGCTGTTGTGCAAATGGAATAGACAAAAGGTGGAAATTATAGGCAATTAGCAAGACACCCCCAAAAAAGGAGTGATTCTGCAGGTGGTGACCACAGACCACTTCTCAGTTCCTATGCTTCCTGGCTGATGTTTTGGTCACTTTTGAATGCTGGCGGTGCTCTCACTCTAGTGGTAGCATGAGACGGAGTCTACAACCCACACAAGTGGCTCAGGTAGTGCAGTTCATCCAGGATGGCACATCAATGCGAGCTGTGGCAAAAAGGTTTGCTGTGTCTGTCAGCGTAGTGTCCAGAGCATGGAGGCGCTACCAGGAGACAGGCCAGTACATCAGGATACGTGGAGGAGGCCGTAGGAGGGCAACAACCCAGCAGCAGGACCGCTACCTCCACCTTTGTGCAAGGAGGAGCACTGCCAGAGCGCTGCAAAATGACCTCCAGCAGGCCACAAATGTGCATGTGTCAGCATATGGTCTCACAAGGGGTCTGAGGATCTCATCTCGGTACCTAAGGCCAGTAATGCCACCATACTGTAGGCCTAAGGTTGCATTGGCGATGCATGCCAGATGATAAGCTGCTAAATGGATTCAGATAGCTGATATACTGAGACAGTGACAACCAAACAAAACAGACTGGAGATCTTACAACTAAACAAAAAGGAAATGTACATTTGAGAATATAACACAGAAACACAGACAGTAACATTTTCTCCACCAACAAGAGGGGTGTGAACAGTGCTTGTGCCCATTGAAATAGATGTGGCGCGGGATGTTCCCCAATGCCAGAAGGTGGGCCCCGTGTGAAAACGTTTGGGAACCCCATGTCTACAAAACAACAGATCATTGAGTAGTAACAAGTAGGCTATTATTACTAAAGCATCATTTCAGGTGAACAAAAAAAAGACCATACCAGCGGTGGCCAAACTTGCTCCACTGATCCCTGATCTACTGGGTGTTCTGACCCAGCAATAGCACACTTGATTATCAACTCATTAGGTTGGATAAGTTTAATCAGGTGTGTTATTGCAGGGCTGAAACATAACCCTGCACACCCAGCAGACCTCCAGCAGGATTGGCCTGCTCCAATTGTCATAGGTTTATACATTATGTATGGTGTTTAACTGTATACAACATGTGCTTACATTATGTAGGAATAGACATATAACCCATGGCATATACACTCAGTGTCCAGTTTATTAGGTACACCCATCTAGTACCGGGTCGGAACCCCCTTTGCCTCCCGAACAGCCTGAATTTTCCAGGGCATGGAAACGTTGATTAATTGGTATCAAGGGACCTAACGTGTGCCAGGAAAACATTCCCCATACCATTACACCACCACCAGCCTGTACTGTTGACACCAGGCAGGATGGGGCCGTGGACTCATGCTGTTTACGCCAACTCCTGACTCTGCCATAGACATGACGCAACAGAAACCGGGATTTGTCGGACCAGGCGATGTTCTCAATTGTCCGGTGTTGGTGATCGCATACCCACTGGAACCGCTTCTTCTTGTTTCTAGGTGATAGGAGTGGAACCCGTTGTGGTCGTCTGCTGCAATAGTCCATCAGTGGAAAGGACCGATGAGTTGTGCCTTCCGAGATGCCGTTCTGCACACCAATGTTGTACTGTGCCATTATTTTCCTGTTTGTGGCCTGCCTGTTAGCTTTCACGATTCTTGCCATTCTTCTTCGACCTCCCATCAACAAACTGGATGTTTTTTGTTTGTCCCACCTTTCTCGGTAAACCCTAGACACTGTCGTGCTTGAAAATCCTAGGAGGTTGGCCGTTTCTAAGATACTGCATCTGGTGCGCCTTGCACCGACGATCATACCAGGCTCAAAGTCGCTTAGGTCACTCGTTTTGCCCATCTAACATTCATTCAAACAGTAACTGAATGCCTTGTCTGCCTTCTTTATATAGCAAGCCACGGCTACGTGGAGCAAATCATTTTCGTGAACGGGGTGGTGTAGCAAATAAACTGGTAGACCTACATATGTTAGCAAATGTTGTATACAAAAATACCGCTGGTATGCACAGTTGCTATGTGTGAATGTGTTAAAGTTCACAGTTAGCCATTGTTATATATGTAATTCACTTAGCTAAACAGTGTGTAAAGTTAGTTAGCTAGCAGCTTATTTGAGTTAGCCTACAAAGTGGCCTATTACTAGTACTGTAATACATCGTTTAACATTTTCAAAATGTATTTACTTACTTGAATAGGTTCTCCCACTGCCTCCGTTTTTTGGATCCTTAAAAAACCGAAATAATAATCTTCAAGATTTTTTCCAGTGATAGCAAAGTGCAGCCAGCAGCCATATGGATGAATGGAATTGTCACCAGAGTGGTTTAGAATGTGTTGTGATGTTGGACTTCACCAGCATAATCCACTTTCAGTTTCTAGAAATATAAATCACAGACTATCGGCCACACTTGAGAACTTCAAAGCGAGCACTTGAAACTAGCAACTCCTCCCTACAAAATGTGTCCCACTGGATGGAAAACCGTGATGCACATAACACACAGCACCCCTTCTATGGGCGTGTGGGGGGAGGGTTCTTGAAACGTAACATCAACATTCAACATTCTAACTGTTTTGGCGATACAAAATTCTCCAGACCTCCAAGGGAGGCGTGACGACGATGTGCTTTTGGAAGTACGGCAACGCGAGACTATAACCAGTGTAATCTCTTAAACTCACATCTAAATATGATATCATGTTTTTCAAAATCGTCAACTACTTCAGCAAGTAAGCCATCAACTGTTGCTGGTTGGAATGAATGTGAACTGTCCCTCTGGTTACCTAATGATTTATTTCTTATAAAAGCAGAATGCTAATGTCATGGAACATTTGACGCCAACATGGAAACAGTGGCTCAGCTGGCTCGTAGTTGCTCCCTCGGTTACTGTTCAGATAGATAAAAGGATCCAACATGTTTTTTATGACCGGCTCCTTTTGTCTCTCTCTCAATGTCAGCTCACCTCCGTCACTAGAGATTGAGGATCACAATAACAGGACGTTTTCTTCCAAAGGCGTCTTTAGGTTGTTGCTTTTGAAAGCCGATGCTCGAGTCATTCATGTTTGGCACTGTTTAAATATTTTAAATAGGTCTGTCGTGCTGCAATTACTTGACTGTTGGACAAGCGCCAGCCGCGTCAGTCAAGCCCTCGACAAAGGCATTGAACTGTACCTGCTCTCTGTGCTTCTCACAATTAGCTCCACAGGGACACGTCCACAGCAGCAGCCACTGTTCGCAGCAGCCAAACCACAAGCGTCACCACAGGGACATTTAACCCAGCTGTTTTTAGACAAATACCACTGAAGCCAAAAATCTTACAAATACCTAAAGTATTTGAAAATGTTGAAGGAAACATGAAATAAGTGATAAGTGCATATTGCTTCCTAACGTTTTTTTAAAGGGGTCACAACATTTGAAATACACCTGACGCAAGGGTAACAAAATAATTGTCCCCTTGATGATTCTGGATTCTTATCATAATGATCATCAAGGAGACACACTTATTTTGTTGCCCTTGCTTCAGGTGTATTTGAAATGTCCTCTCCCCTTTAAGAAAGGGAATGAGATAATAATGCACTTGTCATTGTGTGTGATAGTGTTCTCTCTCAAAGGTCAATGTGTGACAATGGGGCAAGACCATGGGTGCGTAAATTAGACCTATGTGGAGTTATACATAGCCGGGCGCCCATCACAGCTGTCCTCTGAAACTCGGTGAACCTGCAGAGGGGGATACAAAAGGTTCTGGCCACGTACACTTGCTGCGCACACAAACACATGCCGCAACACATACAGAAACACCCCCAGACCGCATATAGAGTAATGTTTGTTGTTGGTTCCGTCGCTTTTGTTAGCGCCTGCCACTGTCTTCCAGGAATAGGCTCCATCACTCATAGGCGTAACACAAGACTTGACAGGGAACAATATCCCTGCACATGGCAGGCCCAGCGCTACGTTCCCATGCCAGCAAATGTGACGTTCATCTTTTATGCCGCCTTCCACTCGGAGCACTGGGAAACAAAATGCCTCTGTACGGTACCGGCCCCTGAAATGGGACACTCCAAATCCCCAACGGTACCTGCCTACTGCTCTACACACCGCTGTTCCTTCCTATCCCTCCCTCCTACGAGCTATTTTACCATTTGCAATAGTGGACTGTACAATTGGACAGCAGGTTGTCAAAGACATGAAGATAACGTATGTATATGTCCTACAGAATCACCTCTCATGTCAACAGGGGACAAAAAACATGTCATGTTGATGGATAAGGCTGATGGATGAGATGTTCTTGTACTTTTTTGAAAACGATAATAGTCAAAGACAACCGTGCTATGACTCAAGCCCCAACCTTCCCTACGGGTGTGTTTAAAAAGCATTGCAGACGGAGTGACTGGCCCTTGACCTTGGACGTGGAGCAATAGCATTTTTCTTGCTCTCTCAACTCATCAAATGTAGTGATTTAATAAATGTATAACAGCTAAGGTGAGCACATTAAAGGCCTTCATCTGAATCATGTAAACAAGAGGTTTTGAGATGCAGTAGTGTTTGCGGTGAGGTGTTTTTTCTGCAAAGACTAAACATAAGTTTGTTTAGCTAACCTAAGGGTGAATTTAATCACACCTGCTTTAGCAATGTTCATGCATTATCTTTGTTGACATGACTGCTAACCCTGCACATGTCTAATTCTGAGAAGGGGAAGCATTTCCCCATGTTTACGTACTGTACTGTGAATACGGAAATGCAAACTTGAGAGAAGATGAGAAGTGTCACAAAATGTAATAGAAGACTAGAATTTGAGTGGGGGGGAAAACATCTATGAAAATACAAAAAGGCTTTTTCAGTCATTGTTCAGTTGTCAACTGGCCGTCATCTCACAAAACAAATACAATCTAAATGTAAGCAGAAATTGCTTTATGTCGGGACTGCCTAACTTGTTAGAGGTGGTACCCAAGATAACAGGAAATAACGTGCTCCCACCTTGTGGCACTAAAATCATGCATTTACAGGGTAGTTATATAAACCAGTACATTGTAATTACATTATAACTATACATTGTTAATTGGTATTTTGCTAGTACTTACAAATTGTGATCCTTCATATAAAGTTGGAACAAACTGGTACTATGGGGTGAACAGGCAGACAGTTAAGCCCAGTAATGTACAATATGTACAATATCTGTGGTTGAACCCCTGACACTGAATTCATAACATCTGTAATCAACTCACAACGGTACATTCATCATGGCACCTCTGTGTGTTTGGGATTAGGTGGCCACAGGTCAACATGCCAAAGGGAGGTCACGTTCCAATGATGAGGTCTTGACCTATTGCGTTGATATGCCAGCCAGAGCTTTGGAGCGTGTTGTTATGTCTTTACTGTTCTATAATCCCACCAGATCCAAGATAACCACAAGGTTGTGGAGAATTACGTTCTTGGATGGATTAAAAACATGTTTTGTTAGGTAATATGAGGAGTGCTTATGATGAGGTAGCATTAACCCTGTCTACCATTGCAAAAGAAAAGAGTGGGTAAAAAAAGATGTTTGGGAAGATCTTTATTTTTTTTTAATGGCGGCTCGAATAAGGCATAATAAATGAACTTATATACCAGACTTTTTTACGAAAGCAAATCATTAAAGATCTATGTTAAAGACAAGCATATTCAATACACACATCATGATACATTACACTCTGGTCACCTTGCTGAGCTAGTTATACGTTTAGCAGTTACCTACAGAATGAGCCTGTGTATGATCTAGTGTAGTTGATCCAAATGTTTAGCCATTCATGTGTGCACTTTCCCATGACTATGTACTATTCTGGGCTCGTCATAGCCTATCAATGAAATGGCTGCAAATAAGACATCAGTTTGATAGTAGGCGTTATGTAACACGTGAGGTTTGGCTCCAGTTGTCTGCAGGAGATCTGTCTGAGCTTATCCCCTTGTCTCTTGAGGACGCTGCCAGGAGGGAAACGGTCTGTGCGTAGAGAGAGGGCGCTGTGTTGCTCTGGCAGCGAAATGCATATGGGTGACGTGTGAAGGGAAAATTCTGTTTGTTGTCATGGTAACTGCCGGTATGGTTTGTCTGGAGCAAAAAACATACCCTGGCAAGGGGCTAGTCTGATTCCAGCACGGATTCAGAGGAGAGCTCTCCTCCATTTTGAAAGAGACGTTCATCTTCATGAAAAGGCTGAACGTTTTATTGTGCACAGAACTTGAAGAACTAAAGGCTAAGACCCTGTTCAGTCAAAACATGGAACTGGATTTTCAGGTAAAGTGCAGCAAACAGGGGATTTCCTGAGGACATGCAGTGACGTTCCCATTAGGTCCCTTAAAGGTTTCGGCTGACATTCTAAGAACCTTGCGTGATGGTCCCAAGGGAACGTTCTCTGGCGGACCTTTGTCTACTTTCTGGGAACTGAAAGTTCCCAGGACGTCACTGAGGACCATGTCAGGACGTTCATTTTTACTAGTCCTGAGGACGTTGTGGGATGCTCCTATGGGAACATTCTCTGGGGGACGTTTGTCTAGTTCCCTGTAAGTTCCAACGTCTTAAGGACTAGTAAAATTAACATCCTGAGAACATCCTGATTCCAGCACTCTGGTGGACATTTTCTGGGGGACCTTTGTCTAGTTCCCTGTAAGTTCCCTGGACGTCACTGAGGACCATGTCAGGCCCTTTTTAGGACATTCTTAGGACGTTCATTTTACTAGTCCTTAGGACGTCGCATGATGGTCCCAAGGGAACGTTCTCTGGGGGACCTTTGTCTAGTTCCCTGTAAGTTCCAAGGGAACATCACTGAGGACCATGTCAGGACCTTTATATAACGTTCTCAGGAGGTTCATTTGACTAGTCTTTAGGGCATTGTGTGACGATCACAAGGGAACGTTCTCTGGGGGACATTTTTCTAGTTCCCGGTTTGTTCTTGGGGATGTCCCCAAGAACAAACCGGGAGCTAGACAAGACCTCTACTGGACCATGACATAATGCCCCAAGAACGTCCTAAAAACATCCTCGGGACAAACCGGGAACTAGAAAAAACCTCAAGGGGAACATGACACAACTTCCCAAGAATGTCCTAAAAACTTCCTCGGGACCAACCGGGAACTAGACAAAACCTCCACGGGTTCATAACACAACGTCCTGATGACTTTAGGCGACCATTTCGCAACGTCCTAACTAATCATTATTGTTAGCAGGGCAACAATAAAAATCATCCTGTGTAGCAAGTTGTCACCGTCTATGGCAGGGTTTCCCCCCGACTGACAGCCCACAGGTGATTTTGTTTGACCCCCCAAGTTTTCTGACATAAAGGACTGTAAAAACACCAGAAAATCAGATCCAAATTATTTACATTTTGGAAATCTGTTCCAGAGTATTTCTTCGCATAATAGAGAGATGCTGTATATGTGATCGTATACAAATGTAAGCAAGGTTTGAAATTATTAGGTTTTAGTCAAATGTTATATCCGTTTGGGCTTCTTGCAGTCAATTTGCAGTCTACAAATTATTTATAATTATGTTCCGGCCCCTGACCATCCGCTCAAGAAAAAAACCAGCCCACGGCTGAATCTAGTTGATGATCCTTGGTGACAAATAACGCTTTTAAACTGCCATAAATGGTAAATAACTGCATGTTTTGAATGAAGGGAATACAATATGTGCCCTTGCAATTATGTCAGAGCATATCACCTCACCATTCTAGTTGTATGCTCTTTGGTTTGCACAATGCATTAAGCCTTTTGAAGGTGTCTCTCAGTCCATGGCATGAACCCGACAAAAGAAGTATCTGGACATTGATCACCTGCTAATTCCCTTTACAGGGGAACAGGACAGTAAAATAACCACCAGGAAAGTCCTTCTAAATAGATTCTATATTATCTGTGGAAAATGACCATGGAAAAGCAACATATGGTCCAAAATTATTCACAAAAATATATCAATAAATATATGTCATTAATGTGGATAACTTGGAAATTGTAATTTGCAATCTGTCAAAAAGAGAGAGTTGAATGGCCGTTGAGTGGCACACTGGCTGAACACATGAAAGAGTGATAGCAGTCTGCGCTAGTCTTGCTAAACTGAGACACAGTTGTTTGCGGTCACTGCTTGTTTTGAGATACATTTCAGTCTAACATCGTCCCGACTTCACTGGCGAGGAGAAGCGGGGGAGAGAAAGAGGAGGGGGAGGCTAACAGCTCCTGTAGAATCAGAGCACTTCTTCAAGTCACACGCACTAGAGGAATATAAATGCATGCAACAATGACCTCACGCACGCACACACACACACAACTGAGGCATGCAGCATGTGCAGATGTAACGTTCGCCTCATTCACTCATACTCGACTGTAATCCACTGCACAGCTTTAACATGATTGAGGTCTGCTTTGATTGTTTGCACGAGTGTGAACCGAAAGTCATACACATTCCTCCAAGAACCCATACTAAAATTAGCATGACCTTTTTAAATCTTGTTTTTCTCACAGACCAAAATAGAAACGAAATGGCTCGAAGGGAAACAAAAAGCATCCTTTGGTTCTGAGAAATTTCTGAGCGCAGGCTTTACATAAAATGAGCATTGATAAATTTAGCGTGGACTTACGTAACCACGCTCGATTTGAAACATACTGAAGAAGCAGAAAAAAAATGTGAAACGTATTTAATTTCTCAGAGTTGCTCGGCTAGTGAATTTGCAGTAAAGCTGCAGACGTGACACACGGCGTTGACAGCGACGTGCTTGACAGGGAGCTGGCATTGTGGAGCAGCTAAGCTGATAGACTCATGCTGTTATGGTAATATTGCCTTCAACGTTGTTGGCCTTCTCAGCATATGTTCTGAAAGCTCCTAAATCCGGGGAGAAGGTACCTAAACAGGTAGGTACGCACGTAGCACTGTGATAGGTTCTACGTTCGCGCACCTGTACCTAACTTTGACCAAAGTAAATTACCAGACGGATCCAGCGCAGTTTCCGAGGACAGAATTTTTTTCTCCATCTTTACATCCAGAGGCTATATAGGCTCCAAATCATTGATGCGTGATGGGAAAAAGACATGCATCCAAGACCAAATTAGCCCGGGGGGGCCAGAAACTGTCTTCAGCAACTCAGTTTTCCATCCCAAATACGATGTCCAAATCTTCATCTTAACCTTTAACAGAGGTTTGATGATTAATACAGACATAGACATTCTATTTTTGTAGACCCGTCATTCAGGGCATAGTGTAACGATGTGCGCTGAGAGTCGGGAAGCAAGTTCAGGGAATGAGTGTTTTAATAAAATAAACACAATGTAATACAAACTAAGAAACACGAACAACGCACAGACATGAAACAGAAAAAAAATTATGCCTGGGGAAGGAACCAAAGGGAGTGACATATATAAGGCAGGTAATCAAGGATGTTATGGAGTCCAGGTGCGTCTGTAGACGCGCAGCTGCACGTAACGATGGTGACAGGTGTGCGCCATAACGAGCAGCCAGTAGAGGCCGGAGAGGGAGTATACCTGACACAGAGCCACCTGTTTAAAATAAATACAAGTTGGCCTGTTTTGCATGTAATTCTGTCATTTATTTGTGTCACATAATAGCAAACAATGTAAAGAAAGAAATCCTTGAGTTAATAAAGCAGTATACAACCTTGGTCTCTTTAGCCCCCAGCACCTCTCTGATTCAGAGGGGTTGGGTTAAATGCGGAAGACACATTTTGGTTGAATGCATTACAAGTTGTGCAACTGACTAGGTATGACCTTTTCCTTTCCCTTTCTTTCTTGAGTAAGGCAGCTCCAAAATGCAGCTGTTTCAAACTATCTCAGTGCTTTCTGTGGTGGAGGGGCAGCCAGCGAAAGCACAGAGTGTAGGCGTTGTTGATCTTCTCTGGTTGCGCTGTGATTGGCTCATGGTTCTGTCACTCATGGGGACAACTACATCACCGCAGAATCTACGGGAGAGCTAGGCAGTTCACGACCCCTTTGGGTGCTGCCATAGATTTACAGTAGAAGTGCCCATCCAAGAAAGCTCAAGGTCATTGGCCACAGATAAAATGACGTCAAATCACGCTGTATCTCCTTGTAGCTTTGACTAAACTGATCATGTCAACATCATACTTTCTAAATCTTAGCTAGCAAGCTAGCTAGCTAGTTAAGCAGTCATCATCATGAATCATGTCAACAATCTACTAGCAAATCATTTTTGATCCTTGTAATATGAAGAGAAATTAAAGATCGGCCATTGGACATAAACATTACACAACAAGTCGGAAATTTGTAAATCAACATTGAGTGGTTTGGAAGGAAGCAGTGCGAGCGTCGCAAAGCAGTCACCATTTTGCTTCCCCTGCCTTCTATTCAGTGGAGAGGGTGGGCGATCCAAGTGGGTTAAGGATTTAAAACGTGTCTGAAAGGGTCTCAAAACATGAGAATTGTGCATCACATGTAGACAACGCTGTTAAACTTAGATTACTGGGGAAATCAAACATTGACCTTCACAACCAAGAATGGAGGATAATAGGTACATGCTTGCCAGAATTATAACATGCATTCAATTGTGTGGCAATTGTGAGACAGCACTGCGGTGCAATGACGAGTCGGCCAATACCTGCCCAGGCATTTTCAGGGGATTCTTTTAGACCATTCATGAAGGTGATTACAGGCTACAAAGGCATTATGACGACGAATCCCTTTAAAAACATTCACACGCAACACCATAGGCCAGAAAAGGTTAAATGTATTGGCCATGCTGTCAAACTAGCATGACTTCACCCAGAGAATGCCAGATTTTGATGACAAAGTAATTGAGAAGTTTGCCCACAAGAAGGACTGTCGCACCACCTTCTTGTTCAAGCACAGCACAACAGCAGAAATATGTCTTGAAATATGTCTTGTATGCTGTTGCTGCGGAAGTGATGTAATATGCCAGGGAGATACATGAGTATAGTGTAGCTAAGAAAGTAACACTAAGTGTACCGTGCATTCGGAAAGTATTCAGACAGCTTGACTTTTCCCACATTGTTACTTTACTGCCTTATTCAAAAATATATTAAATCGTTTTTCCCCCCTCGTCAATCTACACACAATACCCCATAATGACAAAGCAAAAAAAAAAATTAAAACATTTACTGAAATA
Source organism: Salvelinus fontinalis (assembly GCF_029448725.1). Taxonomy (NCBI): domain Eukaryota; kingdom Metazoa; phylum Chordata; class Actinopteri; order Salmoniformes; family Salmonidae; genus Salvelinus; species Salvelinus fontinalis. The sequence continues at coordinate 3,848,340 of NC_074699.1, forward strand.
TTACATATAAATAAGTATTCAGACCCTTTACTCAGTACTTTGTTGAAGCACTTTTGGCAGCGATTACAGCCTCGAATCGTCATTGGTATGACGCTACAAGCATGGCACACCTGTATTTTGGGAGTTTCTCCCATTCTTCTCTGTAGATCCTCTCAAGCTCTGTGTCAGGTTGTATGGTGAGCTTCACTGCATAGCTATTTTCAGGTCTCTCCAGAGATGTTCGATAGGGTTCAAGTCCAGGCTCTGTGTGGGCCACTCAGGGACATTCATAGACTTGTCCCAAAGCCACTCCTGCGTTGTCTTGGCTGTGTGCTTAGGGTCATGAACCTTCGCCCCAGTCTGAGGTCCTGAGCAGGTTTTCATCAAGGATCTCTCTACACTTTTCTCCGTTCATCTTTCCCTCAATCTTGACCAGTCTCCCAGTACCCTGCCACTGAAAAACATTCCCGCAGCATGATGGTGTCACCACCATGCTTTACCGTAGGAATGATATTGGCAGAGGTGATGAGTGGTGCCTGGTTTCCGCCAGACGTGACGCTTGTCATTCAGGCCAAAGAGTTCAATCTTGGTTTCATCAGACCAGAGAATGTTGTTTCTCGTGGTTTGAGAGTACGTTAGGTGCCTTTTGGCAAACTCCAAGCAGGCTGTCATGTGCTTTTTACTGAGGAGTGGTTTCTGTCTGGACACTCTACCATAAAGGCCTGATTGGTGGAGTGCTCCAGAGATGGTTGTCCTTCTAGAAGGTTCTCCCATCTCCACAGAGGAACTTGAGCTCTGTCAGAGCGACCATCGGGTTCTTTGTCATCTCCCTGACTAAGGTCGTTCTCCCCCGATTGCTCAGTTTGGCCAGGCAGCCAGCTCTAGGAAGAGTCTTGGTGGTTCCAAACTTCTTCCGTTTAAGAATGATGGAGGCCACTGTGTTCTTGGGGACCTTCAATGCTGCCAAAATATTTTGGTACCCTTCCCCAGATCTCTGCCAAGACACAATCCTATCTCGGAGCTCTACAGACAATTCCTTCGACCTCCTGGCTTGGTTTTTGCTCTGACATGCACTGTCAACTGTGGGACCTTATATAGACAGGTGTTTGCCTCTCCAAATCATGTCAAATCAATTGAATTTACCACAGGTGGACGCCAATCATGTTGTAGAAACATCTCAAGGATGATCAATGGAAACAGGATGCACCTGATCTCAATTTCAAGTCTCATAGCAAATGGTCTGAATACTTATGTAAATAAGGTATTTCTGTTTTTTATTTGTAATAAATTAGTTAACATTTCTAAAAACCTGTTTTCGCTTTGTCATTATGTGGCAAATATCAAACATATGTTTATTTTGAATAATGTGTATATAAACTATGTAAATAATACAAATTATTTGATTTATGTAAATTTCATGAATACTGTATATGTCTATTTTGAGTTTATTGATTGTGTAGATTGATAAGGAACATTTTTTATTTAATCCATTTTAGAATAAGGCTGTAATGTAACAAAATGTGGAAAAAGTGAAGGGGTCTGAATATTTTCCGAATGTTGTGTAGTAAGCTGTCCCTCTCCCCCTCAGAACTATTGTTTTGACTTGGTGGTGCACATGTAGCCTTTAGCCTGTTTTAGAGAAATCCAATCATCAAATATTGTAAGAGATTTCATTGTCTGCTTATGCGTACCCGTTATTTAGCCTACTGTTCTGACTTGGTGTACAGGGAGAATACTTTAAGAACGACCCATGTTCAGAATTCTCCCGCTGTCCATTTCAAAATTGCTGAACGAATAGGGATATAGGCTATATCTGTCTCAGCTAACTCATATCTTATTTGAAATTACAGCTCTTATCCGCTCATCGTTCCCTTATGCCATAGTTTGTACATCTCCATTGTTATATTGCGTATATACACTGGATGTACAAAACATTAGGAATACCTGCACTTTCAATGACATAGATTGACCAGGTGAATCCAGGAGAAAGCTATGATCTCTTATTGATATCACCGGTTAAATCCACTTCATTCAGTGTAGATGAACGGGTTAAATAATTATTTTTAAGCGTTGAGGCAACTGAGAAATGGATGCCATTCAGAGGGTGAATGGGCAAGACAAAATATTTAAGTCCCTTTGAACAGGGTATGGTACTAGGTGCCAGGCGCACTGGTTTGAGTGTCAAGAACTGCAGCGCTGCTGGGTTTTTCTCGCTCAACATGGGCCAGCATTCCTGTGGAACGCTTTCAATACCTTGAAGAGTCCATGCCCCTTACTTTGTGTATTATAATTAGCTCATGTGCTTTTCTTCACGAGGAGGGGATACTATATAATGGTAGGTTAACCACTGATTCCGTGTCTCTCTCTCTCGTCGCAGCTCTTTTGCTTGTAGTTGCTTATAAATTAGAGTTGTGTTAATGATATAAGAACAAACATCATGCATTTTCTGAACATACATGTAATAATGTTTGTGTATGGTTCAAAACAAGTCAAAACTCATGTTGGCATTCGTTATTGAAGGAGAATGCGGTTCTTATCGAGTCAGTAGAAAGCAGATTTATTTCCACAAGTCAGCCATATCAGCCATGATTTTTTTAAAGGCAGGAAATCAAGCTGAATGAACTGTTTCATTGCCAGATGAGGCTCCGCTGATAGCCAGGTGAGGTGGTGGTAATGATTCACTCCGTGATGCTGAAAGGAAAGCACAGCTGTCGGAACAGCTTTATGTAGGCCCTAACAGTTTGTGGACACCGTTTGTCACCGTTCTACTGCATTTAATGTATTGTTAAGTGTTGTGTTGTGTAGTGGCTTCGCTGACATGCATCTACAAAAAAATTGGTTGAGTTTGCCCCTCCAAAATATACATGCTGAAGTCGCAACTGCCTATTAGAACAAAGGAAGAATGAAGACAATGTCAATAGAAGAGCGGACAGTTGCTTTGTGTCTGTGCTTGCTGAAAAAGGACCAGAAGGTTTGAAACAGAATGGGCGCCAAGTAAATGTCAGCCTTCCTCATTATCACCCAGGATCCAATAAACATATTCAAATGACCTCTCGCTCACATGTCACCTTGCTGTTCAACTGATCCTCCCTAGCATCCCCATCTTGACTAAGAAACATACAGTAGGTTCTTCCAATGTTCCTCTGGCAAAATGACCACCCCCCTTATCAAATCTGGACCGGGGAATGGGGAGGAGGAATGCGTAGAGAAGAAGTCAAATGAGTTGTGTATTATACAGGGCTACTTATGAGGCAGGAACTTTCAAAATATATATTATTTTGTCATGTCCAATTGGTAGTTACAGTCTTGTTCCATCGCTGCAGCTCCCGTACGGACTCGGGAGAGGCGAAGGTCGAGAGCCGTGCGTCCTCCGAAACACGACCCCGCCAAGCCACACTGCTTCTTGACACAATGCTCGCTTAACCCGGAAGCCAGCTGCACCAATGTGTCGGAGGAAACAACGTACACCTGGCGACTGTGGCAGCGTGCATTGCGCCCGGCACGCCACAGGAGTCGCTAGAGCGTGATGGGACAAGGATTGTCCTCCGCCTCATGGGTCTCCTGGTAGCGGCCGGCTGCAACACAGCCTGGGATCTAACCAGGATCTGTAATGACGCAGCTAGTACTGCGATGGAATAACTTAGACCACTTTGTCACTCGGGAGATGAGGCATGAACTTAACAGAAATAGAAACAAAGGATGCTTGTTTTCGTATGAGTCTCTTGGTAGATATTTCTATTACAAATGGAAAGTGATCTGAGTGTCTGTGTGTTTGTGTTTAGGGATATCCGGTTGTGAACCCCCCCAATATTGAGTACTGAGCGGTGATACCGAGAGGCTGTGGCTCGAAGTCCTGGCAAGACTTAATGAGACTCATGTGAGGTTTGGCGTTATGCAGCAGATGGCAAGTCGTCTCATACCCAGTGGCCCAGCCCCGGGCCTCTGCCAGGAAACGGAGGAGCGGAGGCTTCCTTAATGATTCTCTTAGAGATGCCAACTGCTCCACTGTGGCCGCAGCAACTTGGGATACATTTTCTTTTTAAATGTTTTTATTTTACGTTTATTTAACTAGTCAAGTCAGTTAAGAACAAATTCTTATATACAACGATGGCCTACACTGGCCAAACCTGGACGATGCTGGGCCAATTGTGCGCAGCCCTGTGGGACTCCCAATCACAGCCAGTTGTGATACAGCCTGGATTCGAACCAGGGTGTCTGTAGTGACGCCTCTAGCACTAAGATGCAGTGCCTTAGACCACAGCGCCAAATGTTAAAGAATGGGAGTTGTAACTGCGGCAATGCATAGGCATTTGGACATATGGGACTTCCATAGCCAAGGCCCTTATCATCGCCTATTGAACAGCAATTCTATAGCCCTGTACGAAAATTGTAGAGAATGGAGATAAGATTCAAGCAAGGGTGAAACAGCCAAGCATGTTGTTTTATTTTGGAGTCACTTGTACATGGTTCGACATATGCCATATGTTATCACACCTTGCTACACATTTGAATTCTTTTGTTTCTTAGAATTTCCCCAAGTTTGAAGCTTGTAGAATGCTACTGTGAGTCAGTAACGCGCATCTAAAACACAAACACTTCTCTTTGCACGTAATATCTCAAAAGAAAAACAGCTTGAACTGGTATTCCAGGCTTTCCCACATGCAAGAACAGGCTCAAATGTTGGGGTAAATTAAGCAAAAAGAAAGATAAAAACCAAAAATTCGAACGATTCCACCGAATATTCACATTCCTGTCATTAAATTCACTTCATCCTGTTGGCTAAGACAATTTTAATAGTAGGATGATGGAGGATGTAATAAAACCTTTGGCAACAACAAAGTCAAAATGGTGTCAAAAAAACTATTTCGATTTAGAATGTCCACTGCTCAAATGAATGTCCACAAAATCAAATGACACTCAGACGAAAATGATGACACCACAATGTCCTAACTCACCTTTACGTTTTTCCAACACAGTCCAAGTGCCAGATGAACTCAACTCAAACGTTAGTACAGCACTGCAGCCCGTGTCTTTTTGCCACTCCAAGCGGTCTGATGCATTTTCAAGGACACGGTATGTCAAATTCATTCAGACAGACGGAAAAGTTTTCCCAAAAGCCACACTTTCATAATGAGTTTCTAATTACATGTGATGGGGAAATGTCTTTCCTTTCTGTTTTTCACCACATGTTTGGGTACATCGTGACCTCTGGCTTCAGCAGATGCTGCTTCCAAATGACATTAAGCGGGCCTGTCGCATACTGTTTACGATTCGTGTTGAAACAGTCAAATGCAAGTTAACACTTTATATTAACTGCCATGCGTGTAATGCAATATGAATTCACTATGTAAGGTATAATCAACGAGGGGCTATGCATTCTATGGAAAACAATGAACGACGTGGAAGGTGTGTTACACAAGGTGCTAGGTAGTTACACAAGGTGCTAGCTAGTTACACAAGGTGCTAACCTTCCACAGAGTTGCATTATTTTCCAGAGAACGCATAGAGCCCCGAGTTGATTATCCCTTTTATACCATGGCTACAATTTAACACATTTGCCATAAAAAAAAATGTGTTAATTTGCAGGTAGAAATGTGTTCAACATCCACTGAAGTAGGTAGTTTAATAGATAGCGACAGTAGTTGCCTTGGTAACCAAACAAACAGACTTGCTAGTTTATCGAACCAAACCATCAACAATTCAATTCAACGTTTGCTTTCAAAAGCAGCTTAAGAAATAATTAACTATTGTAATTGAATTAGACCGTGCTGATATACTTTGCGTTATAGGGAATTATACAACAGGTGGGTCTAATCCTGGATGCTGATGGGTTAAAACCGCATTCCAGCCTATGTCTATTCCATAAATTACCACAGACTAAATCTATGAAGTTGAAATGCCTATTTACTCTGTTCCATCTTACTGCGCAATCCAGTGTCTCATCAGCCCAGCCAGACAATTTATAAACTTGATATCCACTGTAAAAAGCATCTAGACATTATCTCACATTTCTTTTAGACTAGCAATTGGTTTTCCATAGCGGAGATTTGTATAAACCTTGCCATCTGTCTCTTTGACATTTGCAACATTGTTTCAGTATTGAAATTCGATCTACAGTCCTATAGTAATGAACGTGTAGGGGTTGGTAGTTGGGATGAGACTGACAGGTTCTTCGTTCTAAATGTTCCATTGCCATACTGGCTGGGAACGTTCTTATCCCTTGTTAGCTAGGCAACTAAGGCTAACTTACAGTCACTTCAAAAAGTGCAGCCAGAATAACAGAAAAGTTACTGCATTTGCATTTGTTCAAGCTGTTTTCTAGTTACATTTATTTGGATTCATCCATAACAACGAGCTAATGAGGCACGATTTCGCCTGTCATAGAAAATGTGCTCACTAGTCAGGACACTATTGTTCAGAGGAGCTAGCCAACAACACAGCTAACACAATCACTTCAAACTGAAGCTGGAATGACTGCAAACTAGCAACATTTCATTTCGTTTTACCTTTTTTCAATTGACATTTCTTTGTATATATCCAAAAAATGATGCCTGCTGAGAAACGCTGCCTGCCTGTCTGTCTTGTCCCGACACGTTCATTACTATGGGACAGCTGGAGATCGAATTTCAATATTGAAACAATGTTGCAAATGGAGAGACAGACAAAGTTTATACAAATCTTCGCTGTTGAAAACTAAATATTAGTCTAAAAGAAATGTGAGATAATGTCTAGATGCTTTTTAAAGTGGAGATCAAGTTTATAAATTGCTTGGCTGGGCTGATGAGACAGTGGATTGCACAATCAAATGGAACAAAGTAAATAGGAATTTTAACGCCATAGATTTAGCCAGTGGTAACTTGTGGAATAGACACCGGCTGGAATCTGGTTTTAACCAATCAGCTTTCAAGATTAGACCCACCCGTTGAATAAGCAAAGATAGAACAATGAGACAGATATTACACCGGATGTATAAATGTGAAGCATCCGCTTGGCATTTCCACTCACTACCAAATATGCTGATGAGAGGAAGCCCAGTGGCCGGAAGTGGGAGAAGATGGAACGAGATGATTTTGGCCAACATTCTGCAAATGTTCTCATCGATGAAACATTTGATCTCAAAGTTTTCTGTTCCCAAAACTAGAATCTGTTAGGAACAGATTGGACTAAGTTTTGTAGACTTTAACCTTTGCCAAAGTTTTAAAAAATGCCATTGTTTAGAACGAGAGCAAGTGCGAAGTGAGTTATTGCACACTCACACTTCACAGAGTAGGCGTTCCCTAACGGAAAAATGCAAATACATGCTAGAACGCACCAATAGGATCTTACTAGCTCGTGCTTGGCTCTGCCCACCTCCTTTCTTGTTCTGCCCACTATGACTAATTTGTTCCTATTGGAAACGACAGTGTGGTCTATCTTGGGTTAGTTATAAACATCTTTGGTAAAGGATAAACAACGACGTGGAAGCCGTGTGTTCTTTTGTATGGAAGAGTAGGCCTACGTTAAAAACAAAGCAAGGAGACGCTTTTAGTGCTCTGATTTCCTTTTTATGTGAAGTCACATACTCTTGTCAAGATATTCAAAGCCATTTGTGCTTTTATGCACCCCTACAGTTATTCCCTATTTCTTTCAACATATGCTACTTTCTCTCAATGCAAATGCATGCACATATTCATGAAGACATACAGGCAATGAGGAAGCCGAAGTTCTGAGAGTTTGTTTATAAATGATCTGCGGCAAACTGAATAACTCATTCAAAAGCAATAAAAGAGACTTGGTAGACAATGTGAACTGGAGAATACTGATAGCCTAAGGGGGAACATAACACTCATCAAATGACAAGTAACCTTACCTAAAAACCTGGGCTCAATAGCCAGTCGGTCACACATGTAAATGGGTAAGATTACAAAAAGACACTTGAAACCTCCATGGGGATTAAAACATGTGATCTGTGAGACTTAGGTGTTTTCCTGATGAACTCTCAGTCACTAGACGTGATCTGTGATAGTCTAAAAATGTTATCTGGGGGGGGTCCAAGAAAGTTATCTGGTCATTCCCCCTAGTGGTCTAAAAAGAGTTAAAATAGGTGATCTGAGTACTCTGTTCCCTAAACCAATAATTACTATTGGACACTAACCTGCTATGTTAACTTCTGTGTTCTCCTTCATCAAAACGAAGGATGTTAGAATTTTCCACAACAACAAAACATGGGGGAACAAAGAATTCAAACAATGTCCTAATATCAAGAGAATAACCTTTGCCCAGGGTGGCACAGGGAAATTGAAAGGACATCAGATGCAAGATAAGAACTGCTTAGATTTACTTCAAAACAAGGTTGAGAAGAAATTCAGTGTTGGCAATGCAAGAGAGGCTTGGAGAGGACTGAACTCGATGATGGGTAGGCCACAGAAAACAAGCATTCATTGTGAAGACCCCCTTAACTTGGCAAATGACCAGAACATTTTATTTCAGATATGAGCATGATATAAGCATGATTACAAAATATCCCTTTGAGTATGGTGAATATATTCATTAGACTTTGGATGGTGTATTAATACATCCAGTCATTACAAAGACACAGGTGTCCTTCCGAACTCAGTTGCCGGAGAGGAAGGAAACCACTCAGGGATTTCACCATGAGGCCAATAGTGACTTTAAAACAGTTACAAAATCCTTAAGGAAACCTGGTTCAGTCTCCTTTCCAACAGACACTGGTAGACAAATTCACCTTTCAGCAGAACAATAGCCTAAATCACAAGGTCAAATATACAATGGAGTTGCTTACCAAGATGACATAGAATGTTCCTGAGTGGCCTAGTTACAGTTTTGACTAAAATCGTCTTGAAATTCTATGGCAAGACTTGAAAATGACTGTATTGTGACAATCAACATCCGACTTGACAGAGATTGAAGAATTTAAAAAATGATACATTGTGCCAATATTGTACAATCCAGGTATGCAAAGACTTTAGAGAACTCATGTCACATCTCCTGTTCTCCATATACACAAATGAAATGGCATGCATCAAATACGCGAACGACATGGCTCTGGTTGATTGGCTGTTGGGCAAATCCAGTTTAAGCTACTCCCAGTTCATTGACAGCCTCATAACATGGTTTGACAATAGCTTCGTTGGCCTCAATGTCCAAGACTAAAGAACTATGACTTGTTGGTAAACTGGGGAATAATGGAAGCCTCTCTCTCTCTCTCTCTCTCGCAGTGCATGCTGGGTGTTTTTGGAGGTTGAGTGTTTGGTTTGGAAAGCTCTATCCTAACTAACTTTATTGATTCTTTTCATGTTATTTTCTATGGTGGAGGGTTAATGCAATATTTGTTTTTAGCGGTATCCAAAGTGTAGGGTGGAAGAGGACAGAGTAACTTTCCTGGGGTTTGGAAGGTGTGGTGCGCGCGATGGCTTCTCAGCCTAGCGCGGAGGAGACGCTGTCATACAGCATGGATTCAGGTGTGTTCCTGAGAACGGAGTTAAGGTGGAGGAGGGTCTGCTCGCGGTCGGTGAACAGGTAGGAGCTGAATTTATACATTCTACGTCTAGAATGAACAAAGCTGTTGTTGTGTTCATGAAAAGGGCTAATTTGGTTTGGTTGGTAGGCTAATTGCTAGCGGAATATTTGTAAGGGATGTGTAGGTGTCAATTTCACCTCTCTCTACCCCTTCAACAAGAGTTGTAGTGGCAAATTTGCCTCCGTTTATTACGGATGATCAAATTAGGAAAGAGCTGAGTCGTTTTGGTAAGTTTGCTAGCGGTTTCCGTGTACTGTCAGCAGGCTTTCAGGCAGATGCCGTTAAGCATGTTGTTTCGTTCAGGAGGCAAGTGTTTATGTTTCTGAACAATAATGAGCAACAGCTAAATGTGCATTTTAAAGTGAGACATGGGGAGGGGCTCTATGCAGGTTTTGCCAGCACAGATAGTCTATGGTGTTTTGAATGTGGGGATTTGGGGCACAAGAGCTTTGCGTGCCCACACAAAGGCCATAGACAAGGTGAGGTTACAAGCGCCAGTGGGGGAAATCGAGGTCAAAGTGCAGGGGGTAAGGAGATGCAGACAGCAGAGGCTGGGGCTAGTCAGTCTAGAGATGGTGGTGTAGATGAGGCTGGGCCTAGTCAGGCTAGAGATGGTGGGATAGTGGAGGCTGGGTCTAGTCAGGCTAGAGATGGTGGTGTAGCTGAAGCTGAGTTTAGTCAGGCTAGAGATGGTGGGGTAGTGGAGGCTGGGTCTAGTCAGGCTAGAGATGGTGAGGAAGCAGAGGCTGGGTCTAGTCAGGCTAGAGATGGTGGGGTAGCTGAGGCTGGGCCTAGTTATGCTATGGAGGGTGGTGTAGAGGGTGCTGGGTCTAGGCAGGCTATGGATGGTGGTATAGCAGAGGCTGAGTCTAGTCAGGCTATGGATGGTGGGGTAGCTGAGGCTGGCCCTAGTCATGCTATGTAGGGTGGTGTAGATGATGCTGGGCCTAGTCATGCTATGGAGGGTGGTGTAGATGATGCTGGGCCTAGTAATGCTATGGAGGGTGGTGTAGATGATACTGGGTCTAGTCAGGTTATTCTAGTGGATGAAGAGAGTATAGTGGGGAAGTGTAAGAGATTAGGGGGGGAGGAGGAGGGTGTCAAGCGGAAAAGGAAAAAGGGTGTGGACAAAGGCACCCTGGAAATGTTGCCTGTTGCTGTGGGTTAGGCCCTAACCAGAGAGAAAGGTCAGGTGGTCAGGGTGGGAGATAGAGATGAGGATGAAAGTGAGTCTGAGGAAGAGGATGAGGAGTTATTTTTTTCAGACTCCTCTTCAATTGGCCCGGAGTTGACAGCCAGTCAACCAGAGGGGTCTAAGTACACGTTGAGAGAACTGACAAGGTTCCTGAATGAGACTAAGGGGAAAAAAGTTAATCTTGAGGCTTTTTTTCCTGATCCTAGAAAGTTTGTAAGATCAGTACAACATGCTATGAGAAATGAGGGGCATGGTGTCCTCTCACCCAAGAAACGGTTTAGGTTGAGGAAGTGGGTCACAACAGTGCGTAAAGGTTTACCTTCAGACACTGTTTAAATGTTTAATTTCTTTCTGACACTGGGGCTTTTTGAGCTTTGCTATTGGTCTATTTCTCTGCTGGCTTTTCTCCCACTTCTTATGGAGACTCTTCGGGTAGGCTCGCTCAATATAAATGGCGCCAGAGATGCGGGAAAGAGGAGTGTTTTGGGTGAATATGTAAAACAAAAAAAAGTACATGTGTTGTTTCTGCAGGAGACGCATAGTGATGTGGTGAATGAAGTTGATTGGGGGCTCTGGTGGAAAGGGGCAAGTGTGTTTAGCCATGGGACAAATCTTAGTGCAGGGGTGGCAGTCCTTTTTGCACCGGGTCTGTCTGTAAGAATTTGCTCCTCAAAGGAGGTGTGTAAGGGTAGGTTGCTTGTTGTTAAAGCAGAAATTAACAGCATGGGTTTTGTTTTTATAAATGTGTATGCGCCTAACACAGGGAGAGAAATAGGGGTTCTATTTGGGAGTCTTAGACAGGAACTCTCACAAGTAGCGCCTGAGGAGACGCTGGTGATCGGAGGTGACTGGAACTGTACAATGGATTTTACAAAAGACAGAAATGGGGAAGAGCCTCATTCAGTGTCAGTGGGAGTGTTAAGGGACATCATTAATCAGTTCGACCTAGTGGATGTTTGGAGAACTAAACATCCAAACACAAGACAGTATACATGGGTGAAGGTTTTTGGGGCTAGGGTGAGTGCAGCTCGGCTTGATCGTTTTTACATGTCCAGGAATCAGAGCAATAGGCTGCTGGGCGCTACCATTCTCCCAGTGGGGTTTTCGGATCACCACATAACCATGGCTCGGCTGTCTATTTCACCAGGGCCCCGGCAGGCATCTTATTGGAAGTTCAATGTAAAGCTCTTACAAGATGCCACTTTTTGCTCAGGTTTCCAGATTTTGGGGGAAAGGTGGGGGCAGCGAAGAGAGGAGTATGAGTCTCTGAGTCAATGGTGGGATGTGGGGAAAGTGCAAATTCGGCTTTTCTGTCAACGGTACACAGCTCTCTCATCCTCAGAGGCTAGGAGAGTATTGGGGGAACTAGAGCGGTGTATAAGTGAGATGGAGGTAGAGATGGTGGGGCAAGGCAATGTAGGCCTCCAGGCTAATTTAGCCGAATTACGTAGGGACCTGGGCAGTTTTTTCCAGGTTAAAGCAAAGGGAGCACTTGTAAGAGCTAGGTTCTCCATGCTCAAGGAGATGGATGCTCCCAACTCCTTCTTCTTTGGTTTGGAAAGACAGAGCAGTGAAGCCAAGGGTATGCATTGTCTACGGCTGTCTGATGGGCGGGTGACCTCTGTGGTGGGGGAGATGCGGGAGCGGACTGTGGAGTTCCATACTGAATTGTATAGGGCAGAAATATGTGATCCCATATGTGCTCAGGTCTTGTTCGCAGGACTCCCTAAGCTCTCTCGGGCACAGAGGGATGAAATGTACATTCCTCTGTTGTCACATGAACTGGCAGAGGCCGTAACCCAGATGTCCCCCGGTCGTGCACCGGGGGTCGATGGACTTCCAGTGGAGTTTTACAAACAATTCTGGGGAACAATTGGACAGGACTTCTTTTGCGTCTTGCGTGAATGCGTCGAGGTAGGAGAGTTGCCGATGAGCTGCCGTCGGGCGGCTCTGACTCTCCTGTCCAAAAAAGGGGACTTGTGTGAACTTAAGAACTGGAGGCCTGTGGCATTACTCTGTGCGGACTACAAGATTTTTGCCAAGGTCCTCTCTAACAGACTGAAGTCCCATCTGGACTCTATAATACACAAGGACCAGACATATTGTGTACCGGGACGCTCAATCACGGACAACTTGTTCTTGATTAGGGACATGTTGGACTTGTCGAGAGGTTCTAATGTGAACTTTGGACTGGTCTCTTTAGATCAAGAGAAGGCTTTTGATAGAGTGGATCATGAGTATCTGTTTAATGTGATGTCTGGGTTTGGGTTTGGGAAGAGTTTTGTGACCTGTGTGAAGCTGTTGTATGCTGGGGCGTCATGTATGGTTAAGGTGGGAGGGGGGCTCAGTAGGCCAGTCTGGGTGAGACGGGGAATTAGACAAGGATGCCCTCTATCTGGGCAGCTATACACACTAGCCATTGAGACTTTTTAAGGACTGCTATGCAGGAGACTGCAGGGAGTGTGCTGGACAGGCATGGATGTGGTGACAGGAATAGCAGTGTCAGCATATGCAGATGATGTTTCTGTGATGGGCAAGATATGCAGGAACTAGAGACCAGTCTGAAGGTGTACGAGGGAGCTTCATCAGCTAAGGTAAACTGGGGAAAGAGCAAAGCTCTTATGTGGGGCATGGGGGGATAGGGCTCCTCCTCTGCTTCCAGGGGGTTTGCAGTGGGGTTGTGAAGGGCTTAAAGTGTTGGGGGTGTACCTGGGCTCGGAGAGGTGGGTCAGGAAGAACTGGGAGGGGCTGTCACAGGCAGTGGTGTCAAGACTGGCCAGGTGGAGGTGGCTCCCGTCCCAAGTGTCATATAGAGGGAGGGTGCTGATAATTAACAACCTGGTGGCATCTTTCTTGTGGCATAAACTGGCTGTCCTCAACCCCCCCGCCGGTCTGCTTGCAGACCTGCAACGCAAGCTGGTGGACTTCTTTTGGTCGGGACATCACTGGCTGAAGGCAGCAGTGTTGTACACGACCGTCCACGAAGGAGGACATGGCCTGGTGGAACTGGAGAGCAGGATGGCTGCTTTCCGGCTAAAGGCGGTGCAGAGACTGCTATACCATACTGATGTTGTCTGGAGGGAACCAGCATGCGCGCTGCTGAGGAGAGCTGGCAGATTAGGGTTGGACCGGCAGCTGTTCCTCATGAAGCTGGAGAAGCTGAGTACAGCAGGTCTCTCAGTTTTACTCTGCGGTGCTGAGGACCTGGCAGCTATTAAGGCCCACACGAGAAGTGGGTGTGGAGCCTGGGCAGTGGGTGTGGGAGAAGCCTATTTTCCACAACCCAGCCATCCCTTTGAGATCGGTTCAGTCTGCCACCCTGCAGAGGCAACTGATGGCAGGCGGTTTACAAAGTCTGGGTGACCTGAGACTGCTGGGAGAGGAGGGGTGGAAAACCCCGGAGGTCTTGGCGCAACAAACAGGAATAACGTCTCTTAGGCTGCTGGAGAGATTCCTGAAGGAGGTCCAGGGGGCACTGTCTGAACAGGTAAGGGGGGTGTTTTTAGAGGCCAAAGGGAGAGGGACCACCAATGTTTCCGCCAATGCAGGTCACGGCAGAGACTGGAGACTGGCAAGGGGGTCTGGAGGACTTGTTAGATTTTAACACTCCGAGCCTGGGGGAGTTTGAGGGGGTGGGAGGTAAAGCCCTCTACAACCTCTGCGTTAAGGTTAGGAACATTAGAAGCCAAACAGGAGTGAAGGCACATCAGTGGCAGGGGGTATGTGGGGTGGAGAGTATGGTGGGTTTTAGATGGAGGGCGCTCTACAAACCCCCAGTACCAAAGAGGTCAGGGGACCTCCAGTGGAGGGTTCTTCATGGAGCCCTGGCCACTAACAGCTGGTTGGCACGGGTTGATCCGGGAATTGGGCAGGGGTGTCCTTTCTGTCAAATGAAAGAAACTGTGATTCATGTGTTTTCTGTGTGCACCAGGTTAATGCCATTAATGTCTCTGTTGGAATGTCTGTGTGAGAGGTTGGGGGTGGTTTTTGCTGTTGGGATGTTTATAATGGGATACAGGTATTCGAGTAAGTAGAAAGCAAAATGTGTTTTGTTGAATTTTCTGTTTGCTCAGGCAAAGTTAGCTATTTGGCTAACAAGGAGAAACAGGGTCAAAGGTGGGGGGATAACAAACCCTTTACTATTGTTTAATGGGATGGTCTCTGCGCGCCTTAGGGTTGAGTTTGAGTTTGATAAAATGTGTGGATATGTATGAGGAGATATGGTGTGTTGGGGGGGGCTGTCTGTATAGCTGGGGAAGATGTTTTGGATATACGGTTGTAGGAGAGGGTATTGTCTTTGTGTATTGTGATGTTGGTTTGTATCATGTGGTAGATGGAAAGGTGAGTATGGTAGATGTATGCAGTACAGGATATATTTTGTTTTTTTAAGGGGGGGTGAGTTTTAAATGAAATGAGAATGTCTTTCTTTACTGAAACAAAGTCAAAAGTCTCGCTCTCTCTCTCACTCTCACTCACTCTCGACACAATGAAAGGACAATTTTAGACCACAAACCTAACTTGCAGGAAAACACTGACCTCCTCTTCAAGAAAGCAAGGCAGCATCTCTTCCTGCTTAGGAGTTTTAATGCAAGCAAACATGCATTGTCCATGTTCTCACTTTCAACATCTCCTCCTGGTATGGGAACCTCTTCCTCAGGAACAGCAGTAAACTGGCACAAGTTGTCAATCAAGCCAGCAGTACATACCATCCAAAAGTGTAATTATCCTAAGTCAGATATCTATGAATACGACCTTTGGACTTTTGCCTAGGATGTCTTGGATTTTCTCTCAAAACATACACACTACAATGTTTGGCCTATTAAATAAGTCAAAGAATCTAATATAAAGCGATCCAGTTCAATTTCAATTTCAAGGCCTAAAATTAAGTTACTTATTGGAATTTTCCAATTTATTCCAGAACAATAAGTGGTCAATTGGAATTGAAAATTCCCCAAATCTGACCACATCATTCAACAACAGAACTCTCCCTCTCTTGGAAAATACTGTTGCTGAGTTTGTGTAAATTCCACGTGAACCAATGTCAGTTTAGAAAATGAATCTAAATTCAATTCACAAATTGGAAAGCTGTTCATTTTTAGCCCTGCTGCCAATAAAGGGGAATGTATTCACATAGGGTGCCAAGTGTTAGTTCGTAGTGACTATTTCACGTCACCTCCTTTTAATCAATCAACTCTTCAAAGATGGGCCAGGACATCCTTCCATCCTGCAGTTGGATTTCCGTCTCTTCCCACAAAGTGGCTATCAAACGAGAACACAAACCAAAGCCAAAACAAATAATACAAAAATGTGTGTTGTCTTTTGTTGTTCAGCCCTGCAATCCGAGGATAAATGTTTGCTTGTTTTCATTGCTGCAGAATAGTGTTATAACAAGGGCCAGGCAGATAAGCCAGCAATAAAAAAAAATACCCAACGAAATGAGTTGGCACCCTATGAAAGTGGTTGAGTGCACGCATCTTGCCATATGCTCACAGCTATTTATTACCAGGCAGGACAGGTTAATGGCAGCAGCGCCTCACCGTGTCCAAGTCCAGCTCAATTCCCCTCTGGCTGGTCTTGCATGAGGATTAATACGCCTGCTCTTTATGTACTTAGCCTGGTTAAACAAGACCGAATGCTGTGCTCACAGTGGTAAGTTTAGTCGAGTTTAACCAGACTTAATTAATATGCATAGCCCATCTAATGAGATGTGGCCTTGTTCAGGTTTATTATGTTCTCTGTCTTGACTGAGTGCTTCTCTTCTGATGTTTCTTGACCTGGTATGCACCCTGTGTGTTCTCACTAGGTGCACTTTCTGTGCTAACAATTTCTGTGAATCAAACCACCTGTGTAATCATGTATTGTGAATGCAATAATAGCATCTTCTGGCACACCGTCATGCATTATTAGGCTTGCTATAAGCAGTCGTAATTGCTTGTCGCTGTTTAAACGGCATTTATAAACACATAGCTATATATGCACTCAGTGCACGGCCCCTAGGTGGTGAAGACCATTATAAGCCTTGCTATAAGCCTTGCTATAAACATTCATAATAGCTCTTGACTGTTGTGTTGATTATGTGACTAATAGTGACTGTTTCTTCAGCTACATTTGTAGATGTAACATGGGAAAAAAATCTTCATTACGCAACATTGTTGGAAGAGAGAGAGAGGGCTGCATGGACGGACGTTGCGAGGCGCAGTTAGCTGCGAATGTGTCCTCCTACGAAGCACACTCACCCAGCGCTCTCCACTCCTACTCCGTGGACCCTGGCAGTACTTGAGCGGGCCCGTAAAGCAGGAGAGAGGTAAACACCACCTGTCAATGACTACTGTGTGTGGAGCAGACTAGAGACAAAGTCAGGTACTGACTCTCAAATGAGCGTCAATGTCAGGAACTACATACAGTATATGACGCGCTAAACACTAAACATTACTAGGGAAAACAAGCATATTCCTTTGAATAGATCAAACTGAATAGGTGTTTTCCTAAATGTAATGTGAAAGATTGTGAGACCAGATTGATAGGTTGCTGCTTGGCCTGAGGACATTTAAAGTCCTGCAAAGTCGTGGTGGGAGGAGGAGGAGGAGGAGGAGGGGAGGAGGAGGAGGAGGAGGAGGAGGGGAGGAGGAGGAGGAGGAGGAGGAAGTAGATTTACCTGCTCAGGGTGTCCTTTCTATACCAAAGGTTTGACCTATGACAAGCTTTGCCCATTGTAAAATGTACAACAACTTACTGTAGAACAATGCAAAATATGTTAGGATAATGGTTTTAAGTCCACATATAAAGGTAATGACTGATGTCGAATAGGAGGGGTGGAGGTGAGCTATTGTCTGCTGGGCTGTAAAATTCCTGCCAAAATCTGCCCATATGTTCTTAGGGTTTTCAAGCATGAATAAAACACCACATGCCACAGATTGACGTGCATTATATCTCAAATAAATGTTTGTTATGTTTGTTTCCAGATGTTGGGTTTAGGATTATTAGAACGCATTATATTGTTCACGGTCCGTTGATTTCAAGATGGGTGTTGGCTCAAGGGCGAATCGACCAGCATGATGTTCTCCATGCTTACATCTGCTTAGTCTAAGCCTTAGACCTTACCTGTCCTCGAGTGGTATTTCTACAAGTACACGCATACATTCAAGTGGCGTGAATCAGAATCGGTCTAACAAGAAAATCTGCGATTTCTCCACAGTGTACTTTGGCCGGTATTTTTGGAGGGATTTGAGGCTTTGTTTTTGTCATTACTTTTGGAAAGAGACACTAGTCGTGCTGTTGAAATGAGGGATAATCTGTGGTCTTTGTTCTGCTCCTTTATGTACTTAGTGTCTTGTTACCCCAGACACAAAAGACCTATTAGTTTCATTTCACCAAAGCCACACTTGGCAATGGGGAAAACGTCACAAACTTACTAATAGGCTTTTAAACACGGGGGGTTTGGCTAGACCTGCGGCTGCTTGGCTTTCTCACAATTCCCAGGCGTGTTTACCATAATTGAATAGGACAGGCCTGAAATATTCCAATGAAACGTTACAATGAGGTTAATGTTTCAATTTTTCAATTTCATTTTATTATGGCCTCAATTAACAACACATGTCCAACTACATTCCCTGTCCAGTGTCCATTGAGGCACACTCCCAAAATCTGCCTTCTGTCCAGGGTGTAGTGCATGAGCTAAACCTATGTACACAATGTGCTAGTTGGAAGTTACAGATAGTCAAGCTGATGCATTTCGCTACACTCGCAATAACATCTGCTAACCATGTGTATGTGACCAATAAAATTAGATTTGACTTGGGAGTCAGGAAGCCGGTGCAATTAGTGAGTTTCATAATAATGAACGTAGAACGATACAAAACAAGAGAAACGGCTGACAAGGAAACATAATCAATACTGCCTGAGGAGAGACGCTAGATAAGTAGTTAGTTATCTCGGTAGTTATGGAGTCCAGCTGTGCCTCATGATGGGGCGCAGGTGTGCGTAATGAGGGTTGCCAGGTGTGCGTAATGAGGGTTGCCAGGTGTGTGGAATGATGGGTTGAGAGAGGGAGCGGGAATAGATGTGACACAAGCATTACTCCTCAATGCAGACTGTGTATTGCCATGTGTGGTTCTCTCACTCAGCTCTGAGTGTAGGGGTTTGTATCATGCTCGTAAATTATGAATAAACTGGGTCAGACTTTACTGTGTACTTTTTACTGTGTAATTATTCTTGTACAGTGTAAAAAGTATTGTAATCACTCGTTACACTGCACTTGCCTTACACTAGGTAGGGTAAGGGTTAGAGCTCAGGTTATGGTTAAAGCTGTATGTGAAAACGAGTAATTACAGTAGTTGTTGCACAGTACTTACGAGAGTAATTACACAGTAATAAGAACACTGAATTGTTACCCTACATGTGTTATTGTAATTAAGCGCGGCCACTGTGTACATTATGACAGTATGACCAATACAAACGTTTTTTACCACACGAGAACGGGTAAAGTGTCACGTTCCTGACCTGTTTTCTGTTGTTTTTGTATGTGTTTAGTTGGTCAGGCCGTGAGTTGGGGTGGGCATTCTATGTTATGTGTTTCTATGTTGGGTGTAATGTGTTGCCTGATATGGTTCTCAATTAGAGGCAGGTGTTTGACGTTTCCTCTGATTGAGAACCATATTAAGGTAGGCTGTTCTCACTGTTTGTTTGTGGGTGATTGTCTTCCGTGTCTGTGTATGTCGCACCACACGGGACTGTTTCATTTTCGTTCGTGTATGTAGTCTGTTCCTGTTCGTGCGTTCTTCGTGTTTATGTAAGTTCACATGTTCAGGTCTGTCTACGTCGTTTTGTTGTTTTGAGTTTATTCAAGTGTTCATCGTGTTTCGTCTTGTTATAATAAATCATTATGGATTCAACCTACGCTGCATTTTGCGCCGACCCTTACTCCTCCTCCTCGTCCGAGGAGGAGGCATTAGACGAGCGTTACATAAAGAATACAAAATCCAAATACCGCATTCATTTTAGCACCACAAATGTCATATACTGTACATCCTCAAATGCATCTGCGGGGCTGCTTATATTGGTGGAACTAAACTTCGCATTGCAGAACATGAGGCTGCTATTTGAAACCAATACACAGACTATGCTATTGTGTGCCACTTCATCAAAGTCAACCAAGGCCCACCTTTCTCCCTGCGCTTTGTAGCCATAGAACACGTCCAAATTTCACCAAGAGGTGATATCGTACGTAAACTAAAACAAAGAGAGCCATTCTGGCAGCGTACTCAGACACTGTGGACCCAAACGGGCTAAGCAATGATTTTTCACTGTCCTCATTTCTATAATGTTGTTGCCTTGATTTTTTGGGTCTCTGTGTCTCCGGATTCACAGACACCCAAATATCAGCTGTGTATATTTTCACATGGCCTATTGATTAACAAGACACATTATTTATATTTTAATTTTGTGCATAATTTGCCATTATTCTTGAAACATATTATCATTATAAATGTTTTGAAACAGATTATTATTATTTTCTTACATTGTTGTGCCTCAATGAGCCACTAGGCGATAAATAGGAGCTAAGTGCAATGGTCAGGTCACTCTGAGAATGTTACGCCTGTGTCACGCCCTGACCTTAGTTATCTATGTTTTCTTTATTATTTTGGTCAGGTCAGGGTGTGACGAGGGTGGGTATGTTTGTTTTGGCTTGTCTAGGGTTTTTGTAGATCTAGGGGTTTTTGTAAGTCTAGGTAGTTCTAGGTCTATAGTGACCTGATTTGGTTCCCAATCAGAGGCAGCTGTTTATCGTTGTCTCTGATTGGGGATCCTATTTAGGTTGCCATTTTCCCTTTTGGTTTCGTGGGTTCTTGTCTATGTGTAGTTGCCTGTCAGCACTCGGTTTGTATAGCTTCACGTTCGTTTTGTTACTTTGTTTAGTGTTCTTTCTTCATTAAAAGAAGAATGTAGGCATATCACGCTGCGCCTTGGTCTCCCCATTACAACAAACGTGACAGCCTGCTCCTGCTCCCTCCCTCCGGCGCTCGACGTCGCCGGTCTACTAACCACCGGTCCTGGCAACTTTTATTATGCACAGCTGTTCCCCATCATTATGCATACTTGGTCATTATTTACTCCGTGATCACATCAGTCATTAGAGAGTATTGTTTTCTCATGTTCTGTCCGCTTCTCATGCTTCTTCATTGGTATCGATTCTTTACTAAACTCACCTTCTGCACCTGCTTCCTGACGGCATATATGTTACACAATACTATCTAAAAAAAAATGGAAGCAGAAGAGGATAACACCATATTCCAGACGGTCAAGGAACATGGTCATCTACTCCACCAACACCACGACCAGCTGGCACAACTGGGTACGGCCATGGAGGAGGTCCTCTGCGTTCTCCACTGCCTCGACACCACCAGCAAGGCTTCTAACCTCCTACCACAGGTCGTCACAGTGAGCCAGTCCTCCAGCCTACCAGAAAGCCGTGGAGAACGCAGATGACCTCCTCCATGGCCGTACCCAGTTGTGCCAGCTGCTCGTGGTGTTGGTGGAGTAGATGACCATGTTCCTTGACCGTCTGGAATATGGTGTTATCCTCTTCTGCTTCCATTTTTTTTTAGATAGTATTGTGTAACATATATGCCAGCCATCCGTCCAGGTCAGCGATGCCCGAGTGTCCCTTCCGGAGAAGTATGACGGTACTCCATCGAAATGCTGTGGCTTCCTACTCCAGTGCTCTCTCTATTTCGCCTATCAGATGGGAGCCCCCACCACAGAAGGTCTAGGATTGCCACGGTCATTTCCCTGCTGACCAGGTGGGCGTTGGAGTGGGCTATGGCCGTCTGGGAGAGAGGAGGAGCTGGGTTCCTATTGGAGGTTCATGGCTCTGTTCAGGGCGGTCTTCGACCATCCTGAGCCGGCGCTCCGCACTCTATTCCAGAGAGGACTGCGCGAAGAGGTCCAGTCGGTGTAGGCATGTCGGGATGACAACCTCTCCATGGACGCCCTCATCGTTGGCCATCTGTCTGGATAATCTTCTTGCGCCGGTGCCCACCTCGCCACTTGCCTCCCTCCTTTGGCTGTCCGGATACTGAACCCATGGAGGTAGGGGCCACACACACCTTTCCGCAGCTTCAACAGTGTCCAGAGCGTACTAACCCAGGGTACACTAGAGCAGAGGGTATACCGTGATCTTCCATCTCCCAGGGTAGGCGTGATTATTTCATCATCATCGTTTTCCTCCAAACCCTTTCTGGTTCCCATTTCACTGGCTGGCTGTCCCTCGGGTGTTATCTCTACAGAGGAGTCTAGTGGACTCCGGTGCCCCCGGAATTTCATCAACCAGGCCCTCGCCTCCTCCATGAGCGTAACTTCATACCCTCTCTCCTCTCCTTTTCCTGTCCAAGCCCTGGATAAGCGATCATTGGGATCCGGCACATCACACACCTCCACTCACCCTCAATGTAGGACTCATGCACCAGGAAAGCCTTCCCTTCCTCATCATCACCGCACCCGTACACAATTCATCCTCGGCCTCCCGTGGCTTCAACTTCATAACCCCACCATCTCCTGGTCAAGGATGAGAATCACCGCCTGTGGACCAGGATGCCGGAGGACTTGCTTTCCCACACCCTGTGGTTCCACGTCGGTGGAGGGTCATGTGAGTGTCCTCCAGCTTATCAATCTGTTCTCCTGTATCGTTGGCCCAGTGTTTTGAGACGTAGATGTGGACATCCGCCAGGCTCTGGAGAGGGAACCCGCACCTGCTACCTGCCCTCCAGAGCACATCCAGAGCACATCTGGAGCACACCCCATGGGGGTGAGAGATCAGCTGTTGACCTGGGCACACACACATCACCGCTGGAAGCCCAGGTATCACCGGCACCATCCAATCCCTATCCGATAAATACTGGTGGCCCACCTTGGCGCAGGATGTCACCCACTATGTCAACTCATGCTCCGTACGTTCCCAATCAAAGTCTCCCCTGCACGCTCCAGCAGGGAAACTACTTCCCCTTCCCGTGCTTGAGCGACCTTAGTCACATCTGTCCATAGACTTTGTAATTGATCTCCCCCTTTGATTTTATCACTATTATGGTTGTAGTTGACATAATCTCTAAATCCTGCTGTTTTATCCCTCTCTCTGGTCTACCTACCGCTGTCCAGGTCGCCGAGGCACAATTCCAGCAGGTCTTCCGGCACTATGGCCTTCCGGAGGACATCGTTTGCGACCATGGTCCCCAATAAATATCGTGGGTCGAGAAAGCCTTTATGGAGAAGCTGGGGGCCACGGTCAGCCTCACATCCGGGTATCGGCCTCAGTCCAATGGGCAGGGGGACAGGACCAACCAGGAGCCTAAGAAGTCACTGCCAGGACTGGCAGGGGGAGTGGGCCCGGTTCCTTCCCTGGGCGGGATACGCCCAGAACTCACTTCATCACTCCTCCACCGGGCTGACTCCCTTCCAGTGCAGAAGGATCCGGTGGACCTCCACCGCAGTGAGGCTCCCGTGTTCCATCCTGGTGATCGCGTCTGGCTCTCCACCAGGAACCTCCTGCTCCGCCTGCCCTGCCGGAAGCTGAGCCCCTGGTTTGCGGGGCCCTTCAAGGTCCTTCGGATGGTCAGTGAGGTAACCAATCTCCTAAAAATCCCCACTAACTACTGGATCTCATGCTCCTTTCATGTTTCCCTCCTCAGGCCGGTGGGTCCTTGTCCCCTGGCTGATGCCATCCCCCGAGACACCCCTCTGCCTCCCCTGGGGGGTACTGTCACACTTACTCCTGCTCCCTCCCTCCAGCGCTCAACGTCACCGGTCTACTAACCACCGGTCCTGGCAACTATTAATATATATACACCTGTTCCCCATCATTACACACACCTGGTCATCATTTACTCCCCCTTTATTTAGCCCTTAGTTGACATCAGTCATTAGTATGGTTCTCTCTCACGTTCTGTCCGCTTCATGTTTGTTCATTGATATCGCTTCTTTATTAAACTCACCTTCTGCACCTGCTCCCTGACTCCCAGCTTATATGTTACAGAGGAAGACGTCGAAAGGTCAGTCACCTGTCCACATCCTGTACAATGGATTAAAGTGAGCAATAAGAAATCAATTGCAGACTTTTTTTGTTGTTGAGTGCTCCAACTCCTTTTTACCTTGAATTTGTCCTTTTGGAAGTTTTTCTTGGTAAGAACGTCTCATGATTTTTGTCATTGTTGTTGAGCACCCCTCCTTTCCTTTGTTTTCTGAAGTGCGAAGGCCCACCTGAACTCTGTGTTATTGTAATGTTATTCACATATAGGTCACAAGGAATACATTTAGGTTAGAATTATACAAATCAATTATTGGGAGTGTCTTAAAAACAGTGGACTTTACCAATATTGATTTTCAGGACTTATGAGGGTGCCCACTGCCCACTAGAGATTGGCATTTGAAATTATTTTACTATTCAAATAATAATAATACTATTCAAACATTTTTTGGGGGGATATACATTTTAAAAAATATATATAAATAAGTAGCTACTGACTCTCGAGCAATCAGAATAATATACTGTAAATGCACACGGCAAAGGTAAACAGCGGACATAATGCCTCCAGACAAACTAAACACCTTTGTTTGCTTTGAGGATGACACAGTGCCACAACAAGGACTGCCCCCCCCCCCCCTCTCCTTCTCCGTGGCCGATGTGAGTAAGACATTTAAACCTCGCAAGGCTGCTGGCCCAGACGACATCCCTAGCCGCGTCCTCAAAGCATGCGCAGACCAGCATATGCTGTCCCCACATGCTTCAAGATGGCCACCATTGTTCCTGTACCCAAAAAGGCAAAGATAACTGAACTAAATGACTACCGCCCCGTAGCACTCACTTGTCATCATAAATTGCTTTGAGAGACTAGTCAAGGATCACATCACCTCCAAATTGACCTTTGATGGGCCGCCCTCAAGTGGCGAAGGTAGGAAACAACATTTCAACTTCGCTGACCCTCAACACTGGGGCCCCACAAGCGTGCGTGCTCAGCACCCTCCTGTACTCCCTGTTCACCCATGACTGCGTGGCCATGCACACCTCGATCGGGAGCATTCTGTCGGGCTGTATCACCGTCTGGTACGGCAACTGCACCTCCCTCAACCGCAAGGCTCTCCAGAGGGTGGTGCGGTCTGCACAACACATCACCGGGGGCAAACTACCTGCCCTCCATGACACCTACAGCACTCAGTGTCACAGGAAGGCCAAAAATATCATCAAGGACAATAACCACCCGAGCCACTGCCTGTTCACCCCGCTACCATCCAGAAGGCGAGGTCAGTACAGGTGCATCAAAGCTGGGACCGAGAGACTGAAAAACAGCTTCTATCTCAAGGCCATCAGACTGCTAAACAGCCATCACTAACTTAGAGAGGCTGCTGCCTACATAGAGACTCATATCACTGGCCACATTAATAAATGGATCACTAGTCACTTTAAACAATGCCACTTTAATAATGTTAACATATCTTACATTACTCATATGTATATACTGTACCTTATACCATCTATTGCACCTTGCCTATGCCGCTCAGCTATCCATATATTTATATGTACATATTCTTATTCCATCCCTTTAGATTTGTGTCTATGAGGTAGTTGTTGGGGAATTGTTAGATTACTTGTTAGATATTACTGCACTGTCGGAACAAGAAGCACAAGCGTTTCGCTACACTCGCATTAACATCTGCTAACCATGTGTATGTGACCAATAACATTTGATTTTATTCCGGGTTTTTTACGGTAGTTTGAAAAGCAACAGCGAAAGAGAAGTCTGATTTTCGCCATGAGTGTTTTGCATTGTCAAGTTTTGTGGAAACTCAGTTAGGTGAGCGTCCTGTAGTTGCTATTTGAAGTGTGGAAAATAGCATACTAATGTCAGAGCAACCTGAAGGGAATGGGGTACCGGTATGTCAACTACATTCAAACGTTTGTTGTTTTATTAAATTAAGAATTTCAAATATTATAGTATGACATTGTCAGTAAAAATGTCACAAGGATAATTCATTATGAACACTCACTCAAGTAATCGAATACTAACGTCCGTTCGGATATTCGATTAACCATGCCCATCCCTATTGCCCACTGCCAAGTTAAATGGGAGTGCTATTCAAATCTTGGAGGAAAGAGATGCAACTTCCACTTCAGGGGACTGCCAACACCCCAAGGGAGCCGGCCAGCAGATGCGATCATCAGTCTTTCTGATACAATCAACCAATATGGGTCATTTGCCATTATAAACTGGGTGGTTCGACCCCTGAATGCTGATTGGCTGACAGCCAATTGGCTGTATACCAAGGTTATGACAAAACACATCTTTTTACTGCTCTAATTACGTTGGTAACCTGTTTATAATAGCAATAAGGCACCTCAGGGGTTTGTGGTATATGGCCAATATCCCACGGCTAATGGCTGTATCCAGGCACTTCGCGTTGCTTCATGCATAAGTGCAGCCATTAGCTGTGGTATATTGGTCATATACCACACCCCCTCTGGCCTTATTGCTTAAATATATCAGTTGCTGTCTAACCTAACAGCAGCAGAAGGTGATGGATGGCCCCACTATCCTTCCTCCCCATTCTTACTGATGCCAGCCCTTCTTTAGCCAAGGTGCCTGATAGGTGTTTTTTAATAACACAAGATGTAATTTAATGTATACAATATGTTGACTGTAGCATGTACTGGCAGAGAAGGACTATGTCACACAGGCTTTCAGATTTGACAGATTTAAGGCGGTCCTTAGGCTCAACGGTCTCTCACACGAAGAGTAGAGTACAAACTAAATAAATGTTTTCAGGTTACTTTTCAAAGCATGTGCAGAGACATTTATACAGTACGCTGTCTCTTAAGTCTCCAGGCTGCTTGTTGGATGAGATCAGTTTTATTCGCGGTAAGCAGCTTGGTACGGTGTGACCAAAATCCGTTTGTCATCCACAGCATCACAATAAGAGCATTAGGAGACGACTGTGTGTTGTTGTGTTTCGTGAGACCAAAGGACACAGAGACACACACAACAATGCTGCTGCTTGGTTACAGTTCGATGATCCCCTCGGGGGGGGGGGGGGGGGGTCAAGGCTTGTGTAACAGTTTTGGGATCGGGGCCCTCGCAGTGCGTGCCATGACCAAACCCTTGAAATAACAACTGTCACAAAGCCTGTCCTTCAAACATCCCATGAGCTGGATACAGTACACAAAGGGACAGGGGTCACTCTGGAAAGGAGAGCGATAAGTGTTAGAGGTCATAGGCTGAGAGGGATATTGAGTAGTGCAGGTCGGCTCAGTGTCAGAGGGGATGCTTAAAATGAGCTCAGTGGAAAGGATCAGGTTAAGGGTCACAGAGAAGCATATAGAGTACCTGTGGGTGTGTCTGCATGGGTGCGTTCGGCATGCATGCCTGCGTGAGTGAGTGAGAAAGAGAAAAGTAAGTAAAGCCCCCTACTCCTTTACTTTAAAAACTAAGGCCCTTCACCTAGATTTACAAAATTCTAAATCAAATTTATTTATATAGCCCTTCTTACATCAGCTGATATCTCAAAGTGCTGTACAGAAACCCAGCCTAAAACCCCAAACAGCAAGCAATGCAGGTGTAGAAGCACAATTACAGTGGGGCAAAAAAGTAGTCAGCCACCAATTGTGCAAGTTCTCCCACTTAAAAAGGGAGAACTTGCACGACTGATCCGTGTAAAGGAAAGAATGAATGGGGCCATGTATCGTGAGATTTTGAGTGAAAACCTCCTTCCATCAGCAAGGGCATTGAAGATGAAACGTGGCTGGGTCTTTCAGCATCACAATGATCCCAAACACACCGCCCGGGCAACGAAGGAGTGGCTTCGTAAGAAGCATTTCAAGGTCCTGGTGTGGCCTAGCCAGTCTCCAGATCTCAACCCCATAGAAAATCTTTGGAGGGAGTTGAAAGTCCGTGTTGCCCAGCAACAGCCCCAAAACATCACTGCTCTAGAGGAGATCTGCATGGAGGAATGGGCCAAAATACCAGCAACAGTGTGTGAAAACCTTGTGAAGACTTACAGAAAACGTTTGACCTCTGTCATTGCCAACAAAGGGTATATAACAAAGTATTGAGATAAACTTTTGTTATTGACCAAATACTTATTTTCCACCATAATTTGCAAATAAATTCATTAAAATCCTACAATGTGATTTTCTGGATTTTTTTTTCTCATTTTGTCTGTCATAGTTGAAGTGTACCTATGATGAAAATTACAGGCCTCTCTCATCTTTTTAAGTGGGAGAACTTGCACAATTGGTGGCTGACTAAATACTTTTTTGCCCCACTGTATATTAACACTGAATGATCTGCATCCATAAAAAAAAACATTTGACATGATATGCCCTAGAACGATTGACAAATACACCACATCCCCTAGAATCAACATGCCAAGCTATTAATCACAACCTGTCATTTTTCTGGAATACTTCACCTTAGTTTCAGGAAAGAATGTGCACTCCTACAACACATTCAAAGTCAAAAAGATACTAACCTCTGACTGTCTATCCCCTAAAAGCAAATGTACAAACACTAGGTCATCCACAAAGCAAAGGCGTTCAGAGTCATCCCTTGTACTTTGCACGACGATGATGTCATCTCTGTATTTTGGGGACAAAACAATGCCTACAAGCCGAATTGATTTGATGGACCCTGACAGGGGTGTTCATAGAATAGTCTGCTGCCCTGCTTAAAAGTTACAAACTGCAGACAGGGCAAGGGCCCCTAAATACAGAAATGACTCGTAAAAAAAACACAGACAATTGTGTTTTTCAGTGAGAGGAATGCATTGGTTGAACCACACCTCCTAGACAAACTCTCCGGACAACCGTGCATCAGCACACGTGCACACATGTTGGTTTCCAGGGCCAATAACATCTGATAGCACAAAGAAAAGGGGCATGAGAAAAGGGGCATACAGTATAATGTAGTGGCCCCTAGACTATCGTCTGGATTTATTTAAACCTGCGCTGTACTTATCCGGTACCTCCAGAAATCATTTAGCACTTCCCAACTGCTCCTTTTCGTCATATCAAAACACGGTTTGTTATGTTTAAACCAGCCAACGCTGTCAACCTAATCACATTTCTTGCCCATTAACAATGTTGAATCCTATACATAAACTCAATGAGTCAGTAGCCTTTATGAAAAGGTCTGCTCAAAAATAGAGCTTTTATCGTGATCATGATGCAAACTATTCATCTGAACCTACAAATCACACAATACGTCTTGCAAATGAAAAAGAAGGTCAAAGGTGGGGTGAATTATAGCGGGGTTGTTGCGGAACCACACTCGGTGATGAGTAACCTTGTCTGGGACCTAAAAACATACCTACTGTAGCTCAGCAGGCTAACACAGTCTTGTGGCAAGCAGGAGACCCAGGTTTGAATCCTGATCAAACACACATGAGCAACAACATTGCAGTATTGCACCGGCATAGCACAATGTTAATGCATCTAAATATCTCCCACTAAATTAGCCATAAAACCATAATGACGTAAGTCATGTGTCTGGCTAGGCAGTTATACTGTCAGTGCAGATAGGATGCACAACACTACGCGATGGATGGATGGAGGGAGAGTTCAATGAGCTGTGGACGGACGAACGGATGGCAGTCAGGCTGCTCCATCAGAGTCAGCCCTCACATGTCTGGCGGTTTCCATATAGTCAGCCAGAGAGATTTTGTTTTGCAAGGCTGATTCCTGTATGAATCAGCCTGACCTACATTGGATATCATTAGTGCCTGCTCTCTTCCACTTGTTCAAAATTACAGCCATCTAATTTGGCTTCTCCAGGGAGACGCCAGGGGCTGATTCCATGAGTCTGTTCTGGAACAAACCAACACAGCAGGCCAACAGATCCTCCATCACCAGGGTTGCATTCAGTGTAAAAGCGCATTGAAACGTAATCCAGCCCTGTTTCAGTCCGTTCTCTTCCATTTGGAACCAAATTAATACGACCCAATGCAAGTTAAAATTCTGATTTATTGTCGGGATATGTTTGTTTTGTTTTTTTACAAAAACGAATCAACTCAAAATGTAAGAAGACCTTCTTTTCAAATGCAATTAACATTTAGAGGCAGGCTCGACAGTATCACTCTTGGGGGTCTAAAATCTAACTTGAGATCAGCTCACTCACTCCCACCTTAAATATGGTAATGTTTCAAATGTCAATTGGTGCATATTTCAAGTAAGTAAGGATTTGATCCCCTATGAAATACTGTACCTTAAATGCCAAAGAGTTGGAAAATATCAAAATCATCAACAAAATGTATAAGATCCTTCCCCTTCTGCATACGCAGAGAAATCGTCACAACGTTGCAATTAGTTTCATTTAATTGATCAATTACATTTAAAAAATAAACGCAAATAAACAGAGAGGCATGAGAACTCGCCTGCACCCTCAGGACCCTGAAGAGCACACTCAAATAATGTCTGATGAATTATCATAATGAGCCAGGCGTGTGGATCGATGTACGCCGAGGACAAACATGTTGTATGCTTCCTCCGGGGCACAGCCAGTGTATGCTGTGTGTCTTTCTTTGCGTGAGTGTGTTTCATCGTTGACTGATTGACATCACAGTATGCTCACTCTACTAGAGTGAATCAAAATTTAAAATAGGCACTCGTAACAGGCATTCCCTCCCCCCATTTCGAAATAGGTCTCCAAAACGACAGAAGGGTATGACTGTGTTGGAAACAGCGTGGTTGTTTGAAAAGTCAAATGAGTTTGAACCAAGCATGAGTAGAGTGCTGGAGGCCACATGACCGAGTGAAATGAAATCTGGGGGAACTGTGGTCCTGTTTCCATTGTGTATCTCGTCCAAAAGTCACATTACAAAGGTGAACCACTAAACTAACCCAGCCCCTCATACACCCAACACATACACACATTGGATAATAAAGTTGTATTATATTATATTCTGACACACACACATGCACGCCCACCCACCTGCCCGGGCGCACACACACTTCTCCTCCCAGTCTATGCTGATAACAGTCAGAGCAGTGGCAGCTTCCAGCCCCCCCCCCCCCCCAGCCCCCCAGCTAGGAAAGCTACAAAGGGTGTAAACAACAACATATCTGCACAAGCGAGCATAGGCCTTGCATTCACTGCAGACACACTCCCTACCACAGCAACCAAGCTGGGGACACAAGCACGTGATAAATGGTTTGTGGTCTATCTAACATGTCTCATCATCACTATTGAGTTGGCGTTATCCAATGAATATCATGTTTATATATGTTGTCCGCTTTCCAAGCCCGAAAATAACACGAACCCTACTGCTCCGTTTTTCTAATGCTGTTATTCGGAGTATGTCTAGATAGCTTCGTGTGCAACACAAAGATACCAGCATTTATCTAGCTTGCCATTCTTTCCAGTTACCATAGGTTGAATTCAGACCATGGAACAGTTGAGGGGTTTGATTGTACTGAATTTCCTTTCAAATCGTATGTTTCTAATGTACGAACGGAAAATTGCCCTCTTTCATCTTCCAAATGCACTCTGCTGCTCCATTCAAAAATATGGTCTGTTTACATATAATATCACACATTTAATATATACACTACCATCTTGAAAAAACTCAAACTTTTAAAAAAAGACTAATGAAACAATTCAATTATCAACACTAATGTCCCATTTATGTTGCTTCCTGCCTCCTCCTCTGTTGTTCTTTGAAACCCTCCAATGGGCATGCTAATAACGGGGCGTAACCATAAACTGAGGGATAGAAGTTGAGCTAGTCTATAGGCCTACCCTACGCCTCCCACACACAGCCCGGTCGCCCTCCATCTCCCACTGCCTCAATTATATAACCTTAATGCAAGAGACAGCTTGACTAAGACATCACGGGCCCATCTTGTGATTGCAGTTTAATTCAGCATGCTTTGGAAT
This sequence comes from Salvelinus fontinalis, assembly GCF_029448725.1. NCBI lineage: Eukaryota > Metazoa > Chordata > Actinopteri > Salmoniformes > Salmonidae > Salvelinus > Salvelinus fontinalis. The sequence continues at coordinate 3,879,946 of NC_074699.1, forward strand.
TCATTCATTACCACGTTGAGGGAGCCGATGACCTGTGTGTTGGGGAGTGACTCATGTGGAAGGGGAGGAACTGGCCTAAGGGGGAGGCAGGCAGGAAGGCAGGCTCCCTCCCGCCAGCCAGCCATCCCTCCTTGCCAGCCTGCCCTGCTTGACTACATTAACCTCCAACCCCCTCCTCCCTCCTTTCCTCATTTACCCTCACCACCTTCTTTGTACCCATGTACCATGCCCATGTGGGGGAGTTGGCATGTGTGTGTGAAAAGGGGGGAGAGGGTTAGGGTTGGGTGTTCATGGTGCAACAGGTCGGCCCAGCCCGGGTTCTGTGTGGGCAGATACACAATGGTGGAGGTGCGGGCACCCAGAAACCCTTAGTATAGCGTCCGTTCAGGCAGCGCAGCGGGCAGAACGGGCGGACGCAAGTCGTCTCACTGCCGGCCATGGGAGTCGGCAGTGACAAATAGAAGCGGACGGGTTCTGCCCCAGCGGCTTTCCCGCTCTCCCCTCCGCTTTCTCCCTCAATGATACAGAGAAAGGAAGCACTATAGTCAGATCTCAGCAGCTCTCTGCTACCCAGGGCAAAAAAACATCGGAAATATTGAAGTTCTCATAATAAATAGTCGGTAAATTCGAAAAGTGAGTCGCACTTTAAACATCTTGAAGTACATCTTATGAAGGCTTCTTTAAACATACTATACAGACCTATTATTGTCTCTGAGGGTGCTCTTGCAAAACTCTGAAATGGACACATATTGTCCAGAAATCACCTCATTGGACAGAAAGGGCCAGACCGTCCCACTCATGAGCAAAATATTTCACAAATCATTAAATCATAACATTTTACAATATAATGAAATATCATACACATAGGTGACATAAGGGTTATGCCACATTTGGCTAGGGCACACTAGACAAAAATACCTCGTGTCACCCTACCCTCTTTGTAGCAGTGTTTTGGCGAGTCTGCAGGGAGCTTAGGGGCTGCCATCATGGCTCAAACTCCAACACCCAGCAGAGCCAGTCACTCTCCAATTGGTGAAATGTAAACAAGTCACATAATCAGCAGCAAAATGTGAAGTCGGCGCTTCACAACACCCTTGATAACAGTGTAAAAATAGCCAAAATATAGTAAGTAGGCCTAATGTTGAGGCAGTCAATTGAAGTTGGACCAGACAGAGTGGAAGGAAACTGATGTTTCTTCTTTCAGGGATAATGAAGCTTATCCTATCCCCGGTCTCGTGTTCATCGTCCACTTTGTGTAGTGGACCCCTTACTGGGATTGTTTTAGTGTGTGTGTTTGTGTTTAGTGTTAGTGTTTGTGTGTTTATGTGTTTATGTGTTAATGATTTAAGTTTTTAAATGTGTGTGAATGCATTTGGTATGTTTTTAAGTATATAACACTGTTCTTTTTTAATGATGGATAGTGTGCCTCTGTATAATAAACACGTGTATGTATGTGTGTGTGTGTGTGTGTGTGTGTGTGTGTGTGTGTGTGTGTGTGTGTGTGTGTGTGTGTGTGTGTGTGTGTGTGTGTGTGTGTGTGTGTGTGTGTGTGTGTGTGTGTATTAATAGCAATGGCAACGTCTCTTTGGGTGAATGTATGTGTACAATGTGAATATATAGTTTATGAGGCTAGACAGGCTGAGCCTTGCAGATATGTAGATTTATTTCACGACTAAGGTTGAAATAGATTTTCTTCACGCTAGATATTTCAATTAAATTTCAATTTCAAGTCTGTAGCTCGACAGCCAAAACAAAAGCATCCTTTTTTTCTCCATTTAATAGACTGAAGGTTGCCATCTACAGGGCATAAGATAACCATACACAAGTCCCCACTGAATGATGCAAACGTACTGTATCTTAAACAGTAGGCTTTAACTCCATAAATCCTAAATAAATGAACACATGGCCATCTTTTTCATAACAGTCTTTTCGTGAAGCTGTATAAAAAAAAGACAGCGCTTTCAGAATTTTGAATAAGATGGAAGATGTGCTTAGGTGACACACTTCTGCATCAACCCTCTTGCACACCATAACCCAAGAGCCCTCCCCCTCGCTGGTGAGTGACCCTGAGGGGGAATGCCTGCGGGGACACTGAGTCTCCGTCCCCGTTACCAACCCCTGACAACAACCCCAGGACAAATTATACAAGCATGTTATCGACCACTGTTTGTTTCACCGCCTGTCGCTATGGAAACACAAACACCTTCCAATAAGGGTCAAAGGTGAGGAGTATAGAAAGGGAGCCCCACCAAAAATAATTTCCAAACACGTTGGACCTACAGGTCAAGATACACTGTTTGGCGTGGTGGGTGCAAATGACTGGACAACTGCCCAGTGAGGTATGCTACTGTCCGGAGGAAATATTTGCGAATTGTCATGCATGGCATTTCTAGCGTGCTGATGGTGATTGATTTAGGGCTTCAAAGTGTTGGACAAGTAACCAGCATTCTACTGGCAGTGGGGCTTAGTAGGCTTACGCCAGAGGAAGGGAGATCTTTTATTAGTATGGCTTTCATCCAGAGAAACTGCAGAATTGCAATATAATCAGTTGAAGTCGGAAGTTTACATACACCTTAGCCAAATACATTTAAACTCAGTTTTGAACAATTCCTGACATTTAATCCTAGTAAAAATTCCTTAAGCCATTTTGCCACAACTTTGGAAGTATGCTTGGGGTCATTGTCCATTTGGAAGACCCATTTGTGACCAAGCTTTAACTTCCTGACTGATCTCTTGAGATGTTGCTTCAATATATCTACATAATTTTCTTTCCTCATGATGCCATCTATTTTGTAAAGTGCACCAGTCCCTCCTGCAGCAAAGCACCCCCACAACATGATGCTGCCACCCCTGTGCTTCACGGTTGGGATGGTGTTCTCCGGGTTGCAAGCCTCCCCCTTTTTCCTCCAAACATAACGATGGTCATTATGGCCAAACAGTTCTATTTTTGTTTCATCAGACCAGAGGACATTTCTCCAAAAAGTATGATCTTTGTCCCCATGTGCAGTTGTAGACTGTAGTCTGGCTTTTTTATGGCGGTTTTGGAGCAGTGGCTTCTTCCTTGCTGAGCGGCCTTTCAGGTTATGTCGATATAGGACTCGTTTTTACTGTGGATATAGATACTTTTTTACCAGTTTCCGCCAGCATCTTCACAAGGTCCTTTGCTGTTGTTCTGGGATTGATTTGCACTTGTCGCACCAAAGTACGTTCATCTCTAGGATACAGAATGCCTCTCCTTCCTGAGCGGTATGACGGCTGCGTGGTCCCATGGTGTTTATACTTGCGTACTATTGTTTGTACAGATGAACGTGGTACCTTCAGCCGTTTGGAAATTGCTCCCAAGGATGAACCAAGTCTTCTGGAGGTCTGCAAAAAAAAATTGAGGTCTTGACTGATTTCTTTTCATTTTCCCATGATGTCAAGCAAAGAGGCACTGAGTTTGAAGGTATGCCTTGAAATACATCCACAGGTACACCTCCAATTGACTCAAATTATGTCAATTAGCCTATCAGAAGCTTCTAAAGCCATGACATTTTCTGGAATTGTCCAGGCTGTTTAAAGGCACAGTCAACTTACTGTATGTAAACTTCTGACCCAATGGAATTGTGATACAGTGAATTATAAGTGAAATAATATGTCTGTAAACAATTGTTGGGAAAATTACTTGTGTCATGCACAAAGTAGATGTCCTAACTGACTTGCCAAAACTATAGTTTGTTAACCAGAAATTTGTGGTTGAAAAACAAGTTTTAATGACTCCAACCTAAGTGTATGTACACTTCCGACTTCAACTGTAGATAGAATCGAATGGACAATTGTCTTCTTCCTTTTCCCCAACATCCCGAGACAGACAGATACACATTTTGAAAGCCACAGGATCAGTAGCATTGCAGCTCCCATGGATGGTGATCACCAACCTGGTCTCAGGGCAATTCGTAGGATTTGGTATGTTAATCTCTTCCCTCCATTAAGTACAGTGTAATTCTAACTTTTTCAGCAGGGACCCAATTTTTCCCGGCAGAATTTCTGGGGCCCCCATTTTAACCTCAAGAATTACTCTCAACCCCACCCCAAATCCAATGACAACCTAAAAATCTGTACATTTCGATTTTTTTTACATCAACAAATAACCTTCTAATCTATTTTCAAAATTAAAAGAAACCAATAAATACATCTACTCAATCAAATGACATTTTTTCAAATGTTCTTTCTTAAAAACATTTGTATCTTGTCCTATACAGTAATCTGTTCTGTTAATTTTTGGTTCCCGAAACAAATTACAGATTTGTTTATTTTGTGGGGGGGTGAACACACAGTTCACTCCCAACCCAACTAGGGGTCGCAACGCCACCTTTGAATACCACTAATTTTATATGATGTGTTAGGTCACATTATGAATTGAATAGGGGCCTTACAATATCATACGAATTAGAGGAGGTATAGTATCACACCTTACCTGGTCATACAATAGCATATAAATTGGTGACGTATAGTATTATAGTATAATTTATGTAGCAGGTTAGGTGAAAAGGGAAGGGATAGCTAAAATGCTACAGTTGTCCCCAATGTGACTCAAACACGCAATCTTTGGATTGCTAGTCGTTTGCTGTATGTAGGTGCTCAGAAATGTATGTATGTATAGTATATTCCGCAGGGGTGCAACTTTCACCGAAATTGCATTTTTGTGCCCCTTCCCCCCCCCCCCCCAAGTTTTATCATTAGAATGTGATACAAAGCGAGGCAAAGGTATGCTTTAGGACCATGCGGATGACTCTGAGCGGTCCGGTAGGCTGTTTGTGGAGTGTTTATCAGACTTAATAAAATACAAATAAAATGTTATGTCCCCCCCACTTCTAAAACCAAAGTTGCGCCCCTGATATTTCGTATGGCTCTGAGTCCAGGCTGGTTCTACAGATGGTCAGCCTCAGAAGGCTTCCTGTTAAACTACATTGGTCCATGTGCTGCATTACTTTTTATCCAATGAAAATGTAAAATTATTTTTCCCCCTTTACACGCTTTGCCTCTAAGAAACGATTATAGTCTTGATTAGCAAGCGATGACTCACCTTGCGGTGTTCACATGAATGTGTGCTATTCAAAAGACCTCGATTCATAATTGGCTTATTGTCTATAATGGACGGATGTTGTTATTTTTCTGGACATTAGCGCAGTAATAATTAGTGCAGTGTAATTTGACCTTTAATGAAGGTTTTGTCATATTACGCAGGGGGTAGGCTCTTTAGCGTGTTACGCAGGGGGTAGGTTCAACAGAGGAAATCCTTGTTCACCTACAGAATTCTTATTGAAGATTTGGAGGCACTCTTTCCAGTTGTTTTCATCAGACTGTGTCACAAGGGACAATAATACTGTACGTTCCAGGATAATTATCTGGCAAGTGCTGCCTCCTGGTGTTTGGAAAGAGTGATTACTTTTTGGGCTGCTGCTGAGTTCATTACAGAGATCCACAGGCTGTGTTTACACTGGCAGCCCTATTCTGATATTTCTTGTAACTCATTTGTATTTTGACCAACCAGATCAGCTCTGAAAAATATCTGATCTTATTGGTCAAAAGACCAATTATTGGGAAAAAATGTCAGAATTGGGCTGCTTGCGTAAACGCATCCACAGTAACACAGTTATGAATTATGAGTCGTAAAATTAAAATCGCATGGCCTGAAATAGTCAACAACTTGTAATCCAGCCAACGTAGGCTTACATGTCAGTTCCCCTCTTGTCCTGAACTCAGCACCTTTAATTTAAAAAAAGACTAATAAATATATTTTCAGTCAACTTATCATCGTAACATCGCATACTAGGCTTGGGCGGTATACCGTGGTACTTGGAAATTGCCACAGGATGTTTTTTCAATACCGTCAATACTGTTGAAAAAAAATATCTATACATTTAATATTTGTAGCTACTTTTTAAGTAAATACCTGCAGTCAACTTGTGCAATATGTTAGAAGATAAAGCAGATTGCGTTCTTCAATTCACTGGTCACATTATGAAGTTACCATAGTTCCCCAGAAGAGTTGAGTCAGTCACGTCTGTTTGTAAGTATCACAACTGGAGAAAGCGGCAGCAGGTGAGTCCAGCGGTGTATTGACAGGGGTCCTGTTGTATATTGACAGTCCAGTGTTTTTTTTTTAGCTTCAATCGAGTGATCAGGGACGTGCAATTAGTTTTCCTTCACAGAAAATAAATTTGTGCAACACATTGGAGAGAAAATATCTTCAGCTATCAGATTACAACAGCAGTGCAACGCTATTTGGCTAGCAGCCACACAAGTAGGCTAAATTAGATTACAATGAAAAAGCAAGGTATTTTTTTGCATATTTCTGTTTATCATAAAGAATGTAACCAGCTACTTTTCCTAATGTTTTTCTTAAAGTTAGAAATTACAATAAGCATTTTAGATCTGCGTTTACAAAACAAAGCAAGATATTTCTTATGACTTCAATATTTTTTCCCTGCATGAAAAATGAAGAATTCTGAAAGTTAAACTGGGGAATCATATTGTGTTGGTTTTCTGCCATGTTTGAGAAGTCAAAGCTCTTTGGATGAGTTATCTGTACAGCTGCCACTGCTATCTTTTCAGCCTGTCTGTACCTCCCCCTAGCCCTAGTGACTCCAGACTCCACAGACACAGCATGTAAAAATGCTGCTCCAGAGCCATTTGCTCGATGTCTCTCGTTCACATTTGCTTGTAAATGTCCAAACTCACCAAAAATTACATTCGGTAGCTCCTACCTATATATGTATAACTTTATGACTCCCTTTGACAGTTAATTTGACATACCAGAGCTACCTACACCTTGTGAATTTACCCCAAAACATAGACAAACAGGTTTAATTGTGTTTATTTCAGCTAAATACTTCCATGTATAAAGGAAAACCGACAGAAATACAGCAGTTTATTCATTTGTGGCGTCTTTGAGGCACACTTATAATAAAATCCTCCTATTCGTCTGTTAAATACACAATAAAATAACATTTCCGGTTTGAATAAAAGCAAAACTTCATAAAAAATGTTATCTTCAAAGGCACACAAAGACAATCAGAATATATATTGAACAAAAACGAAACATGTAAAGTCCCATGTTTCATGAGCTGAAATAAAAGATCCCATATATTGTTTAAATTCCTGTTTGTGAGCATTTCTCCTTTGCCAAGATTATCCATCCACCTGACAGGTGTGGCATATCAAGAAGCTGATTAAACAGCATGATCATTACACAGGTGCCCGGGACAATAAAAGGCCACTTTAAAATGTTTAGTTTTGTCACACAACACAATGCCACAGATGTCTCCAGTTTTGAGGGAGAACGCAATTGGCATGTTGACTGCAGGAATGTCCACCAGAGCTGTTTCCAGATAATTACATGTTAATTTCTCTACCATAAGCCATCATTTTAGAGAATTTGGCAGTACGTCCAACCGGCCTCACAACCGCAGACCACGCCAGCAAAGGACCTCTACATCTGGCTGCTTCACCTGCGGGATCGCCTGAGGGGGGAGGAGGGGTGCTGAGGAGTATTTATGTCTGTCATAAAAACCTTTTGTGCAGAAAAACACATTCTGATTGGCTGGACCTGGCTCCAGTGGTGCAGGCAAGGGTGCAGGCCCACCCATGGCTGCACCCCTGCCCAGTCAAGTGAAATCCATAGATTAGGGCCTGTTGAATTTACTTCAATTGACTGAATTCCTTCTATGAACTGTAACACAGTAAAATCTTTGAAATTGTTGCATTTATATATTTGTTCAGTATACATGAAAAAGGCTTGCAGGAGTAGTCAGTTTGATATGATTTTACACAAAGTCAGTGTTGACGACAACTTTGGCATAAGTGTAGAAATCCCTTGTGTTAAAACATACATTTTAAAAAATTCGAATAAACTAACAATTAAAAAGTTGAGAGAGAAACAGTGTAAAAGGCGTGTGTAGATGTATAAATAGCTGCTTGATGTATAAAGAACATGTGTTGCTATGGTAATCGGCCCCAGAGGTCAGTTCTCGCTCATTAGGCCACAGTCATGAATATTGCAATGTTAAGGCAAGCTGTTCTCATGCATGGGCCATTTTGGTCCACTGATCTTTTACATCACACTAGGTTACACCAACTGCTCTGTTGTTGCACACTACCAAAATATAGAGCTTTGTAGATCCGATAGCATATAACGGCTTGCCTAAATCTGATTCTCCATTTCAAGTGGGGACCCCTTAGGAATTCTAGCTCAATACAACTGATTCAACAAATCAAGCCCTTGTTTTGTTGAATCAGGGGAGTTAGTGCAAGGCTAGAACCAAAATGGTCCCCCCAAGGAATGGATTGAGAGACACTATCATAAGTGCATCCTAGACCATTACACATATCGTCATCTTCTGTTTGCATGGCACAGTGGTAGATCCCATGACTAAACGGGTTGCTGGAATATGATGACACTGGGTGGCAGAGACTAGACCCCTCCCTCCCTTTTCCTTCTCTTCGTGTTCTACTCTCAGTAGGGCTCTGACTTCAAACTCCGATATAGACAGCAAGTAAACACCATCCCCACAATCTGAGAGAGAGAGGAGATAAATACACACACACACACACACACACACACACACACACACACACACACACACACACACACACAGTTGAAGTTGGAAGTTTACATACACTTAGGTTTGAGTCATTAAAACTCATTTTTCAATCACTCCACACATTTCTCCACAACAATTGTATACAGACAGATTATTTCACTTAAAATGAACTGTATCACAATTCCAGTGGGTCAGAAGTTTACATACACTAAGCTGACTGTGCCTTTAAACAGCTTGGAAAAATCCAGAAAATTATGTCATGGCTTTAGAAGCTTCTGATAGGCTAATTGACATAATTTGAGTCAATTGGAGGTGTACCTGTGGATGTATTTCAAGGCCTAACTTCAAACTCAGTGCCTCTTCGCTTGACATCATGGGGAAATCTAAAGAAATCAGCCAAGACCTCAGAAGAAAAATTGTAGACCTCCACAAGTCTGATTCATCCTTGGGAGCAATTTCCAAACGCCTGAAGGTACCACGTTCATCTGTACAAACAATAGTACGCAAGTATAAACACCATGGGACCACGCAGCCATCATACCACTCAGGAAGGAGACGGGTTCTGTCCTAGAGATGAACTTACTTTGGTGCTAACAACAGCAAAGGTCCTTGTGAAGATGGTGGAGGAAACATGTACAAAATTATCTATAGCCACAGTAAAACAAGTCCTATATCGACATAACCTGAAAGGCCGCTCAGCAAGGAAGAAGCCACTGCTCCAAAACCGCCATAAAAAAGCCAGACTATGGTTTGCAACTGCACATGGGGACAAAGATCGTACTTTTTTGAGAAATGTCCTCTGGTCTGATGAAACAAAAATATAACTGTTTGGCCATAATGACCATTGTCATGTTTGGAGGAAAAATAGGGAGGCTTGCAAGCCGAAGAACACCATCCCAACTGTGAAGCACGGTTGTGGGGGTGCTTTGCTGCAGGAGGGACTGGTGCACTTCACAAATTAGATGGCATCATGAAGTTGGAAAATGATGTGGATATATTGAAGCAACATCTCAAGACATCAGTCAGGAAGTTAAAGCTTGGTCGCAAATGGGTCTTCCAAATGGACAATGACCCCAAGCATACTCCCAAAGTTGTGGCAAAATGGCTTAAGGACAACAAAGTCAAGGTATTGGAGTGGCCATCACAAAGCCCTGACCTCAATCCTATAGAAAATGTGTGGGTAGAACTGAAAAAGCGTGAACGAGCAAGGAGGCCTACAAACCTGACTCAGTTACACCAGGTCTGTCAGGAGGAATGGGCCAAAATTCACCCAACTTATTGTGGGAAGCTTGTGGAAGGCTACCCAAAACGTTTGACACAAAGTTAAACAATTTAAAGGCAATGCTACCAAATACTAATTGAGTGCATGTGAACTTCTGACCCACTGGGAATGTGATGAAAGAAATAAAAGCTGAAATAAATAATTCTCTCTACTATTATTCTGACATTTCACATTCCTAATATAAAGTGGTGATCCTAACTGAACGAAAACAGGGAATTTTTACTCGGATTAAATGTCAGGAATTGTGAAAAACTGAGTTTAAATGTATCTGGCTAAGGTGTATGTAAACTTCTGACTTCAACTGTACATGTTTCAGTTGGTGCCAGCACATTTCAACATATATGTCTGAGGCCACATAAGAATACATGCTTAAGTGTTTCAGTGTCCACATAATTCAGAATGAAAGTCAAATTACTTTGGGTTGCTTTACACTTCTACCATTACCCCTGAATTTCCAGAGACCAGGGCAAGGATTCTGATGTTTATGGTGGCCATCTTGGGTTATCTCTGTGCTGTAAAACAGTGAAATGGCTTCTTTTTGCTAACCTGTACACAGGCGAGGCCCAAGCCCACCGCTCCAATGATCTTCAGGTGGTCCAAAATGAAGTTTTCCAGTTTAGTGATACAACCCCCCTGGAGTGAGAGGAAAAGTGCATGTGACTTTCAAGAAGACTTTCACTCTTGATGGGAGCTGAGGGTGCTGCAGCACCCCCTGAAAAATCTGAATTAAAAAGTTATATTAACAAGAAAAAATATATACTGGTACTGTAGAATTGTTTTGTTTTACTAAAGTAGTGCACTGGGTCTTTACTAGTATTAGTGGACCGATATAGATGTCTGTAGCACGGGCAAACACATATTTTCAGCATCTGGGCTTTATCAAAAAAGGTAGTTGTATAATTAAGAACAGTATCTTACAGGGTTCAATAGTTGGAATTGTAATAGTCATTGCCCTGTCTCTTTCTCTGCAATTGTCATTCTAATGGTATCCATCCAGAAAGTACAAAACCCTGTCCTCAAACATTTACATCAAAGGGTGCATTATGGGCAAAAGACACAAAACATCCACATCAAATCAAATATTTGAATGCAGTATTCATTTACCATCCTTACAAACCACTTAAAGTAAATTACTGTATTTTACATAGGCTGGTCATCTAGTTGTGTACCTGTATCACCATGAACAATGCACAATAGAGAAATTGAGTACAATGAGACATCAAGTGGTTTGTGATGATGTGGCTCAGTTGGTAGAGCATGGCACCTGCAACGCTAGGATTGGGGGTTCGATCCCAGGGGGGGACCAGTACGAAAAAGTATGAACATTTATGTACTCACTACTGCAATTTGCTCTGGATGAGAGCATCTACTAAAATGTAAAAGGACTGAATAGACCATTTCAGTTTACAAATAGAAATAAGCTGCATTTGCAAAGTATTTCAAGAAACTGGAAAACATATATCAGGCAAGTATTTTTATATTCCACATGTATTATCAGATTACAGTGGTGTAGAGTATTTAAGTAAAAATACTTAAAAGTACAACTTAAGTAGTTTTTGGGGGGGTATCTGTATTTTACTATTTATATTTTGACAACTTTTACTCCACTACATTCCTAAAGAAAATAATGTACTTTTAACTCCATACATTTACCCTGACACCTAAAAGTACTTGTTACATTTCGAATGCTTAGCAGGACAGGAAAATGGTCCAATTCACTCACTTATCAAGAGAACATCCCTGCTCATCTGTACTGCCTCAGATCTGGCGGACTCACTAAACCCAACTGCTTCGTTAGTAACTGACTGTCTAAGTGTTGAAGTGTGCCCCTGGCTATCCGTAAAAAGAATAAAAAATTGTGCCGTCTGTTTTACTTAATATAAGCAATATGAAATTATTTAAACCTTATACCTTTTGATTCTTAGCTATATTTAACCCCCACCCCACGGAAGAAATGACAGCACACCAACCCCCAAACTACTTCCCGCAGCTATGATCTTGATACACAAACCTGAACTCAAGCAGAATTTGCACTAGGAATTGCAAGCACAATAACACTCAACGACACCAGCTGCTCTCAGTATCGGACACTCACCTCCACCTTGTAGATGTTTGATGGGTGGTCCCTGTGGCCGCAGCCCAGCGTCTGGGTCTTACAGCAGCTGTCCGGCACCAACCTGCCATCCGCCTCATTGGTGCGGATCCACACGCTCTCGCCCCAGTCCGACGAGCTGTTGCTGCCACAGCACTTAAACTGGCGGGAGAGGGAGGAGGAGGAGGAGGGCATTTCACAAACAGGGTGGCGGATGTTTTTCCAGTTGTCTTGCAGTTGTTTCAGAAGACGAGCTGAATGATATTCCGTTCATGAACCAAATCCTTATACAAAACAACGGGCCATCTTTCAAATCACAAGGTTTCATAATGACGAGTTACATGTAGGGCTATAACATACTGCAACCACGCATAATGAAAACACATAACTGTGCCAGCGGAAATAATAGTAGATTCAATTAAAGTAAAAAAAATAAAATAAAAAAGATTATTAATGCACATTGGAGAAAATCGACTAATTCCCACATGAATATTTCCGAAAACTTCCAAACAAAACTCCTCAAGTCTGCGTCTGGTGTCTTCTCTTACTTCCTGCTGCAGCTTGTCCACTGCTTTGGTGATGTGCTCCTGCTCTGGCTGCCTGTACTTCTGCACCATGGTCTCCTGCAGGTTCTGTTTCAGCTCCTCATTGAGCTGCAGAGGAAGACGGGACACAGGGGATATGAGAGAACGGACACAGTAAACATGACCTTGGTCAGACTACAACACAGCTATCCAGCAGACGGTAGAAATAGAAGCATATACAATACCGAGGAAGGGGAAACTACGGTATTTGAACGCAGGCTTTTGTTCTAGCCTAACTCTAACACACCCTGTTGATTACTTAAATCAGGTATGTTAGCACTAAGCTGGAACAAAAAGGGACATTGTCTTTCTGAATAGGAAGCATGTACATTGAGAACAAGGTAGTGGGAGAAGCAGACATAAGCTCACCAATGACTGTGAATCTTCTATCAGTAAAATAATACTTGAAGGAATGTAATGCCTCTCATTGTCGATTTAATCGAATGGCATGATCCACTGTATCAAAGGTCCAGAATAGCTAAAAGTGTAATTACAGAAGGAACTCCTCTTGAAAGGGGAAATGATACACATGAAGGTAAGAAGAAGTACATTTTCATTCATTTATAACAGTAGCGCAAAACTTAGGCAAGAGCATGGGCCTACATCTAGCTGGTCCATAGTTGCTATGGCAACCACAGAATGTAGAGCCAAGTCAGAACGTAAAGGACAGATCAAGGGAATAAATGAACGAGGGACGGAGGAAGAGAGAGAAATATAATAGGTTTTTATTTGACCTGTTGACAGATGAAAACAGGGTGAAAGGCCTTAGGAACACGAGCAGACAACTACAGTTCAAATGATACACAACCAGCTGGTAGGATAACATTCCTTCAGGTCTAACATCTACACAGCAGGGGTATGTGCTAGTGACAAGGATAGTAGTGGGAATCACATCTTAGTGATATTATCACAAAACAGAAATGCTACAACAAGATGTGGCAGGTGTGGGAAAGCAGAGCGGGAGAGAGAGAGAGAGAAAAGCAACAGATGGAGAAAGAGAGTCGGGAATTATCCGTGAACCTTCCCTTGTTTGGGTTTCAGTTTGTACAAACAAACAAACACTCTGTCTCTGGGCAGGCTCTGGGAATAGATAGTGTTCCTGGCGGTGGAATCAGGTGGTGAATCAAGTCATTCATTACCTGCTGGTAATAGATGTAGGCCAGGACACCAGCGAGGATCTCCAGCAGGAAGATACACAGCAGCAGGACAAAGTACTGTGGGGAGACAATGAAAGGTAGGGGATTAGGTTGAAATGGATATCCCCTGGCCCTCTGTTTATGGACTTCACAGTTAAAACAGGCAAATCTAATTTAGACGAGCTAGAGTTAAATTTAGCAGAGCTGTCGATTTGGTGGTAGTGGGGATCACCGTTGTCGTTTTGTTATTTTGAGAAAATGGACTAAGAATGTTCGCCAATCATAGTTTTAATTTGTGGCGTATTGATTATGTGGTGAAATGTCAACGGAGCCGTACAAACAGTATGCCGCCCTTAAAGGGATGCTTCAGAATTTTGACAATGTTGTTATGAATAGCAGATGCAATTTTTTCCAGTAACATTTAAAACAAACACATAAAGTAAAAGTGCTGCCACCATGCCGAACTTGCCGGTCGCCATCTTGTGCAACCCAAGATCACCTGTGGAATAAGTCAAGGGGTGTGAATGCTTTCTGAAGGCACCGTAGCAATAACCGATTGCCCTCTTAATATGGGAATAAAAAAATAAATCAAATCCCCTGTCCCTTTAAAGAAGTAAGCACAGTCCTTGTCTGTTCATTTAGGGATGTAGCGGTCCAATAAAATTTCAAACCCTTAGTGCTTAATGTAGATACAAAAATATCCCATCAACTCGTGTGTAGCTCTGGAAGGATTGATTAGGTACTAGCAATATGTTCATAGCTCTACCTTGCCCTCTAACAGGCTAGGTGGAATTTTCACTTCATACCCATCAAATCCTTACAAATCTACACAAGAGCCAAGATGGTATGGGTAAGATCCTAGGGGGTCTGTGGCAGTATATTGTATGTGGTCCTTCAATGTGTGCTCTGCATTTGCCCTGCAAATGGACTACATTTAAACTGTATGGATGCCTTGTACTTTGAGGGAGGCCATTTCCTTTCAGTCACAGAGTTAGATTAGAGTTTTATCTCCCATCTGATTTAAGCAGACACAGGAGGTAGGGCATGGGCAGGTCTGCATTCACCGCCAAGTTCCTTTAGCGTTAGACAGACGGGGAGATAAAAATCGGGGAAAACCTTGACCCAAATCTTCTGGCTCACCGCTGATCTTTGGTGTTAAGTGGAGTTGGTCTTTGTCTTTTCTCAAAGTGGCTCTGATCTTGAAGGCTGACGAAGCGGACTGATCGATGCCTGATGATGCGGTCCCAATGGTGTTGAAGAAACACACAAACACACTAGGGTTGGGCGATATTACGACCGCGTAGGCTAAGCCATCGTCTGTCACCTCACGATGTCGTCACCATCGACAATGGCTGTCAATCATCGCCGATGGTAGCGACATCGTGAGATGACAGACGATGGTTGGCGCCCTGCAGTAAAGAACGGTGTCTCGCAGTGCAAAGCAGGGCAGCACACAAGTGACGTTCCGTGTAATTTGCCTATTCCTACTTGCTATTACCTTTTTAATATGTGATCCAGAATGCTTGAGAGCAATGCAGGCCAGACAGAGCGGAGAATTCCGCCAAAGAAGCGCATAATGTCCAATATTGTTCCTTTCTCTTTCTGTTGGATGCATGGGCTTTACACTATAGCTTAAACGTATTCATTTTTTTTTTATGTATAAATGTACACCATCTTGTGTTAAGTCACAAAAAAAAAATGCAGCCTTCCCTTCTCTCTCCATTCGATAGGCTATATGAATATGACTGAAGGTTACGCTTCATCGTTTTATTCAATGGCTATCTCCCCAAAAGTGATTTGAATAGCCTAAAAAACGTAACGTAGACAGGGGACGAATAACGATCGAGAACACACAATATCAATAGCCTATAGAAAAATCGAATGACAAGTTTAATCAAGTTGCGGGCTGGGAAAATCCCTCCAAGTGTGGTTGAAAACCAAATGGCCAATAACCTATCCTAAAAGCTTTATTTCAAGTTAAAGTTATGAACAGTTGGCTTGGGCGGTATACCGTATATACCTTAAACAGGGGTATTTGGGAAAAAAAGCCACGGATAGTTTTTCAAAACCATCAAGACAACTTACTTGAAGTTTTTCAATAAACTGGAATATTTGTAGCTACTTTAAGTTAATACCTCCAGTCAATTTGTGCAATAAGTTAGGAGTTAAAGCAGATTGCGTCCTTCATTTGACCCGTCACATTATTTTATATTATGAAGCTTACCATAGTACCCCAGAACAGTTGAGCCAGTCGTGTTTGTTTGTAAATAGCACAAAGGGAGACTTGTAAATAGCACAAAGGGAAATGGTGGAGTCTGTTGTGCAGCGCACATGATGAAGTTACATTTTTCTGGTTTTCTACCAGAAGTCAAAGAGCTCTGGATGAGTTATCTGCACAGCTGCTATTCTTTCCCTGTGCTTCCAACTAGAGTTTTATTCCTCCTCCGTCCTACTCTCCTCCGCTCCGTGTACACATGCTGCGCTTCCTTCAGAAAAGCTTTACCATTTGCAGTTTCTCTCTTTCAATTTCATTTGTAAAATGTCCACACTCACCAAAAACGACATTCGGCAGCTACTAGCTATGCTTGCATAACTTTATGAGCTGTATTTGCCTGTCTTTATGTTCGTTTACGCTCGTTAGCATTTAGCTAACAGCGTCTATGTGAATTCGCTATTAGTTTGTGCTAATTTTGTTAGCATTCTGGTAAAAGAGGCACAATGGGCTTTTTTTGCATTATTTGAGCCCCCTTGTGTGCTTTGCCGGTAATACCATAAATCCCGGGATGAGAGAAGGACAGTATGACGATATGAAAATCTGGATACCGCCCAAGCCTAATGAGCAGTAGCGTATTTCCCAAATATTCTAGCCTATAGTTGTGACTTTCAAAAATAACAATGAAAGTCTATAGCCTAGGTTATTCTCAAAAGTTTTATAATAGAACAAACTAAATTATTTGTCGAAAAAAATAAGTTAAATGGTGCTAGGGTACATAATAATAGGTCTTCGTAGATAGAAGGTGCTCTTTGGTAAAAGGGGTCAATTTGTCATCAAAAAGAAAGGAGAATCAAGGCACTCTTCATATAATTAATTAAAATACCTTTATTTGTACGGCATGTTCATTGGAACAATGATTTAAAAACTCCAGCGTGGTTCGGCTGCATGGCCGGAGATAAGATGAAACAAAGTCTTCTTTTGAACAAAGCATTTTCCACCCCTGATTGAAGAGGGAGTGGTTACAGAACAGCCTAAATTCATTACACAACACCTTGTAAACAACACTATACATTCGAAAGTGAAAAAAGATATGTTATCAAAATGCACATCAAGGTCAGAAGTAGTAGAACTAGAAAAAAATAAGTAGTTCTAGCATTGAATAGAAGTGGGCCAAATAGTGAGAATAGAGACCCATACATTTCATACACTGAACAAAAACAAACGCAACGTAAAGTGTTGTTCCCATGTTTCAAAATGTTTCCCATTCCTCCTGACAGAGCTGGTGTAACTGAGTCAGGTTTGTAGGCCTCCTTGCTCGCACACGATTTTTTAGTTCTGCCCACAAATTTTCTATTGGATTAAGGGGCTTTGTGATGGCCACTCCAATACCTTGACTTTGTTGTCCTTAAGCCATTTTGCCACAACTTTGGAAGTATGCTTGGGGTCATTGTCCATTTGGAAGAACCATTTGTGACCAAGCTTTAAACTTCCTGACTGATGTCTTGAGATGTTGTTTCAATATATCCACATCATTTTCTTTCCTCGTGATGCCATCTATTTTGTGAAGTGCACCAGTCCCTCCTGCAGCAAAGCACTCCCACAACAAGATGCTGCCAAACATAACGATGGCCATTATGGCCAAACAGTTACATTTTTGTTTCATCAGACCAGAGGACATTTCTCCAAAAAGTATGATCGTTGTCCCCATGTGCAGTTGCAAACCGTAGTCCGGCTTTTTTTAATGGTGGTTTTGTAGCAGTGGCTTCTTCCTTGCTGAGCAGCCTTTCAGGTTATGTCGATATAGGACTCGTTTTACTGTGGATATAGATACTTTTGTACCGGTTTCCTCCAGCATCTTCACAAGGTCCTTCGCTGATGTTCTGGGATTGATTTGCACTTTTCGCACCAAAGTACGTCCATCTCTAGGAGACAGAACGCGTCTCCTTCCTGAGCGGTATGACGGCAACGTGGTCCCATGGTGTTTATACTTGCGTACTATTGTTTGTACAGATGAACGTGGTACATTCAGGCGTTTGGAAATTGCTCCCAAGGATGAACCAGACTTGTGGATGTCTACAATTTTTTTTTCCTGAGGTCTTGGCTGATTTCTTTTGATTTTCCCATGATGTCAAGTAAAGGGGCAGTGAATTTGAAGGTAGGCCTTGAAATACTTCCACAGGTACACCTCCAATTGACTCATATTATGTCAATTAGCCTATCAGAAGCTTCTAAAGCCATTACATAATTTTCGGGATTTTTCCAAGCTGTTTAAAGGCACAGTCAGCTTAGTGTATTTAAACCTCTGACCCATTGGAATTGTGACACAGTGAATTATAAATTAAATAATCTGTCTGTAAACAATTGTTGGAAAAAGTACTTATGTCATGCACAAAGTAGATGTCCTAACCGACTTGCCAAAACTATAGAGTGGTTGAAAAACGAGTTTGAATGACTTTCCGACTTCAACTGTATACTGTAGATATGGGTCTGCGGTAGATTGCTTCCATTCAGCCCACGTCACTACGGTAACACAGCCCATTCCTCATCAGACAGTCACTGCTCCATCCCAGCGCGCCACACTTACACACACACGTCCATGCTAACCCTCCTCCACCAGAACGCAATATTAGAAAAGATATGCCTGCACTTATCCTCTGCCCAGGCTTTCAACAACATTATATTTCATCCAGTTGCATTCGATTTCCTCACAGTAGCTTACTTTAATTTAAGCAGTTTTTTTTCATACTTATAAATATATAATTTGGGGAGGTTGGCCAATAGGGGGCGATAGCATCGTATATCACAATGTTTTATTGGTACATTATACTGATAGGAAAAGACTGATATTGCCCAACCCTAACACGCACACAGAGACACACACATATTGTTTTGAATTATTTTTGTTGTATTAATGCTATTTAATCTCTCCTCAGACTAATATTATTCTGTTTGTCCTGTGGGTACCTTTGCCACTGTTCCACCCCTTGTGTGTTGCGCTGTCATGGTGTATCACACCTGTGATATACATGGAGTTTGACAGAAAGCCGATATAGCTACCGAGGCAAACATCGGAGGTAGTTCACACAGATTCGACAGCAGTCTTCTCGCCTCTCGTTGCCAGGGTTAAGTTACACACACACATACACCTCTTCCTCACCATCTCTCCCCTCCCTCCTGACAAGTTAATTCCTTCAGCATGATTCATCGGCCTAATCTTAACTTCTTGTGATGCGCTCTGCATTCCAACACACTTGCACACAAAAGCCACAGCATATGTTTGGGATCAAACGCGGACATACAGCAAAGGCCCATCTAGAACAGGAGCCGATAACACAATAGTTTGAGAAGCCTTACCCAATGTGAATGAATAATACTGGATTAGAGCATTTCAACTACTCCTCCCTTGTCCCTTCACTAAGGAATATAATGCACAAAAGGTCAGGGTAAGGACTGAATAGAGATCCTATTATTACTAAATAACTAAACTCGTTGAGGTTTTAGTATTGGTTTCCTCAAAATTCCCTGTTCAATTTGATATGGAAAACAGATTGTCCTATGTGAATACCTAGATATCACTTGAATACATTTTTGGGCATGTAGGTCATCGCATGCCAAAACCAGACACACCATACAGGCTCTGTTGACCTAGTGTCATGTCTCTGACTGATTAAATTATACAACATGCTATTTTATCAAATCGATTACCTAACATTTGATTGATTACGTGATTGAATTAAAACATGCGACAATTAACTCGTTAATAACCTGGGGCACCACGGAAACATTAGTTTATATAAAGCGACTATCTCCCGAATCCACTCTTGAAGTTTTTATATCAATAGCAGTCAACTATTAATCGTCACCTTATTCAGTCTTATCTGAACGTCGTAAAATTCTTGGTTATCTTCACGAACCCTGTCTAACGAGTTGAATCCGCAATTCAAAAATTGTCTTCATTATTTATTTACTAACTACCTAAATAATCACACAGAAGTACGAATACACAGGATGGATCATACATCAATTACTAATCATGTCATAAAATAAAAAGTCCCTAGCGGAAGAAACCAATATGACGGCTGGTTACACAAAGAAAAGGGGTTGGGTTTGAATGAAAGAGTGGGAAGGCTGAGGTACAAAGGAGATTGGGTCTCTATTGGACCTTGAAAAGCTATGCTGACGTAAATACAGAATCTTATGCATTCTAATAACCGCCCATGCGGAAAAGGAAAATACAAGATATATATTTACACTGAGCTGCGCTTCGATAGATGGGTCGAAGATGGAAGACTGGTTTGCCCAGCAGAGATCGCCTTTGTCCTTTGTAGAATCTGTCTGGGCGTAGTGTTGTATGGTGGATACGTTGTTCCCTGTCTTCTCAGGAGATTGTCTGTCCTTTCCTAGGCCATGTACGTTTACAGCTGCAGCTGATAACTCAACTTCTAGGATGTATCAACTCTTCTTTAGTGAATTATAAGTTCAAAGTTCATACCATTTTTCCATACTCAGCTAGTGCTGTATTCTGGCTGGTCTAGTCGAAATTCATCCTTCCAGCATGGTGATTGTCACCTCCACAATGAAATTAGCCCTTTTAAACGTATGGACACCAGTCCTCACGTCATCGGGAACTAAGGTTTGACTTCCGTCAACGGCTTTTGTAGTGGGGGAATGAAGGGCGTGTTTCATAGTTCTCAATCAATGTCTGTTCACTTGAGCGCGGCCACTGAGTGAGCATAGTTTACTTTATGAAAACAATTCTCTCATTTAGAAGCTAAAATTACATTTAATCTTTTCACAAATAGTTTCATATTTAAACATTTAAATTGCACAATAATTCCATGTGAATCTGATAACTAGAATGTGTAGACTTTCCAAGATACAATTTATGTTGTCCTATCATCAGATATGTCCAAGACACCAACTGATCGGACATCATATTTTTTTAAGTACCAATGGACACTTTCAACTGGTTGGATTACAGACATATTGTACCTTTCCCCACCCTTTTGATGTCACCATACTCTCTCTATGTTAACAAAGGGATTTTCAAGAAACCATTCTGTAGAGTGGAGAGAAAAGGGGGAAAGGTATTTATGGGGGTCATAAACCTCCCCCAACAGGGCAAAGTCATAACACTAGTTCTGTTCCTCACCGACTGAAAATTACTTGGCAACATGTTGTCAGCAGGCATTGGTGTAGACATAATTTGCACCATGTTTAAATAAACAAAAATAAGTCTACAGGGTATTCTTCTCATTCTGAGACAAGGGCACCTTACCAACTATTACTTTAGAGTAATCAACGTGAATGTTAGCCATGGCCACCAAAGGCTGAGTAATGAAAATGTTATTGTAAATTACAGTCATTCATATTGAATTACTTCAAAAGATGAGGAAAAGAAGAACAAATGTCATTTGGGTGCACTACCCCTTTAAGTTTGGCTCTGCTTCCACCACAGTTCAGCTGTGTCTATGATAGCCTTGTAGGGCTCTGGTCAGTGAGAGTATGCGGTCAGTTTCTCTATTCATTGCCTCTGGGGTTTTCTGACTCAGCCGTGGTATAAATTGTGTCCGTTTGGAAGGGAAACAGGTTCCCTCTACTCTCTGTGCCACCTCTCAATTCTGCCCCAGAACAATGGACTGTGCTCATACCAAACCCCTCCCTCTCCTGTCCTTTCCTTCCGTGAGCGCTCTCTCCTATAAGCTCTCTCTCACTCCTTCTGTGCTCTCCTGTGAGCGCTCTCGCCGCCCTTCTGTGCTTTCCTTCAGTGAGCTCTCTCTCTCCTTCTGCGCTCCCCTTTCTTCGAGCGAGCTCTCTCTCCTTTTGTGCTCACCTATGAGCTCGAGCTCCTTCAATGGTCTCCTTCTGCGAGCTCTCTCTCTCCTTCTGTGCTCTCCTTCTGCTCTCTCTCTGCTCTCCTTCTGTGCTCTCCTTCTGCGAGCTCCCGCTCTCCTTCTGTGCTCTCCTCCTGCGAGCTCTCTCTCCTTCTGTGCTCTCTCCTCCTGCGAGCTCTCCTCCTGCGAGCTCTCCTCCTGCGAGCTCTCCTCCTGCGAGCTCTCCCTCTCCTTCTGTGCTCTCCTTCTGCGAGCTCTCTCCTGTGCTCTCCTGTGCTCTCCTCCTGCAAGCTCTCTCTCCTTCTGTGCTCTCCTTCTGCGAGCTCTCCTTCTGTGCTCTCCTTCTGTGAGCTCTCTCTCCTGTGCGCTCCTTCTGCAAGCGCTCTCTAGGCATAGGCTAAAGATGCAATAGATAGTATAGAATACAGTATAAACACTACAGTTCAAAAGTTTGGGGTCACTTAGAAATGTCCTTGTTTTTTAAAGAAAAGCTCATTTTTTGTCCATTAAAATAACATCAAATTGATCAGAAGGCCAGCATCTCAGAGTCGCCTCTTCACTGTTGACGTCTATTTTGTATCTCTGACAGAGGAGAGATATTCTTCCAATTTGTATTCTCCTTTGAGCAATTTAGTTAATTCTGTGTTTTTGTTACGTTTTTCAAATAGGAGGTTGTCAATTTGGTTCTGGTTGTTTAAAAAAATAAATAATTGTGTGTTCAAGGGAGCTGAGTTTTCTTGCATACTTTTTTGGTTTAAAGTAAAGTCTTCTGATGGAATTATTCCATAGCGACTTTCAAAGTGATCTTCCCAAATGTTGTCATTTTGAATGGCTAGGTCCTTTCTCCATTTTCCATTTACACCATTCCTCCCAGAACTGGTTTCCATCAACGGAGTCTTCAAACATCTTTCAGAGTGTTCTCAAAATTCTTACATCATAGGTTTTGTTTGTATTCTTTCAATGTGTCACAATATTGTTGCCGAACGTCTCTATCTTGTAGCTGGTGATGTTTTCTATTTGACAAAGATCTAAATAAATACATGGACTAAACGCCTTTCCATTTTTGTTCACTACCTGGCCAGGGTTATTTCTATCACTAGGGATGGGAATCGGGTATAAGGAGGAATGTCCGAATATACAATATGTCTATTACCCTCAGGGTTTACACATTCAGGGTCAGAACCTGTTCTAGCATTAAAATCCCCATACACAAGCACATTTCCCTCCGGCTTCAAAACTGGTTGGTCTCTCTTTGGCGAATATCATCAGGGAGAAGCATACGCCACAACTATATATAAATAATTGTCACTAAGGATTGTTCCTTTGTTGAGTTGGTGTTACCCTTTTTGATTGGGCTACGTGAAAGGTCCTGTTTACACCATAAGATAATTCCTCCCGAGTCCGTGCCCCATTTGATGTTTTAATGATGGAAGTAGAATTTCCCTTTAGCCTGAAGGACATCGAGTATCTAGAAATCACCAAGAAATGATTCTAGAAGTATTAGCCACCCTTTGCCTTGATGACAGTTTTGCACACTCTTGGTATTTTCTCAACCAGCTTCACTTGGAATCCATTTCAATTAACATGTGTGCCTTGTTAAAGTTCATTTGTGGAATTTCATTCCTCAACACATTTGAGCCAATCAGCTGTGATGTAACAAGGTAGGGGTGGTATACAGAAGATAGCCCTATTTGGTAAAAGACCAAGTCCATATTATGACAAGAACAGCTCAAATAAGAAAAGAGAAACTACAGTCCAACGTTACTTTAAGACATGGTCAGTCAATACGGTACATTTCAAAAACTTTGAAAGTTTCTTCAAGTGCAGTCGCAAAAACCATCAAGCGCTATGACGAAACATGCACTCATGAGGAACGCCACAGGAAGGAAGACCCAGAGTTACCTCTGCTGCAGAATGTGACAACCCTCCCACTCTGTCTGTCGTATTCTTTCTCTTTGCTCTTGTTTTCCTTATTAGGATGTCGGTGGGCGGAGCCGGGAGGGTCGCCCACCGACAACCGAATAAGGAAAACAAGAACAAAGAGAAAGAATACAGCAGACAGAGTGGGAGGGTCGTCACAAGAGGATATGTTAGAGTTACCAGCTTCAGAAATTGCAGCCCAAATAAATGCTTCAGAGTTCAAGTAACAGACACATTTCAACATCAACTGTTCAAGAGGAGACGGAGTGAATCTGGCCTTCATGGTCAAATTGCTGCAAAGAAACCACTACTAAAGGACACCAATAATAAGAAGAGACTTGCTTGAACCAAGAAACACGAGAAATGGATATTAGACTGGTGGAAATCTGTCCTTTGGTCTGATGAGTCCAAACATAAGATTTTCGATTCCAACCGCCTTGTCTTTGTGAGACGCAGAGTAGGTGAACGGATGATTTCCGCATGTGTGGTTCCCATCGTGAAGCATGGAGGTGGTGGTGTGATGGTGCTTTGCTGCGTTTAGTGGAACCATCATTTGTTTTTTCAACAGGACAATGACCCAACACACCACCACGCTGTGTAAGGGCTATTTGACCAAGGAGGAGAGTGATTGAGTGCTGTATCAGATGACCTGGCCTCCACAAATCACCCAACCTCAACCCAATTAGGATTGTTTGGGATGAGTTGGACCGCCGAGTGAACGTCCAAGCAACCAACAAGTGCTCAGCATATGTGGGAACTTCAAGACTGTTGGAAAAGCATTCCAGCTGAAGTTAATGGAGAGAATATGCCAAAGGTGTGCAAAGCTGTCATCAAGGCAAAGGGTGGCTACTTTGAAGAATCCAAAATATTTCTTGATTTGTTTAACTTTTTTATGGTTACTACTTGATTCCATATGTGTTATTTAACAGTTTTGATGTCTTCACTAATATTCTACAATGAAGAAATTAGTAAAAATAAGTAAACATTGAATGAGTAGGTGTCCAAACTTTTTACTGGTACTGTAAATATTAAAGACCCTTTACTCAGGATTTTGTTGAAAGCGATTGGCAGCGATTAAAGCCTCATGTCTTCTTGGGTATGACGTTACAAGCTTTGCACACCAGTATTTGGGGGAGTTTCTCACATTCTTCTCTGCAGATCCTCTCAAGCTCCGTCAGGTTGGACGGGGCGTCAATACACAGCTATTTTCAGGTCTCTTCAGAGATGTTAGATTGGGTTCAAGTCCGAGCACTGGCTGGGACACTCAAGGACAGTCCTGTCCCAAAGCCACTCTGGCATTGTCTTGTGTGTGTCTGTGTGTGCTTAGAGTCGCTGTCCTGTTGGAAAGTGAACCTTCGACCTAGTCTGAGGTCCTGAGTGCTCTGGAGCAGGTTTTCATCAAGGATCTCTCTGTACTATGCTCCGTTCATCTTTCCCTCGATCCCGACTAGTCTCCCAGTCCCTGCCGCTGAAAAACGTCCCCAAAGCATGATGCTGCCACCACCATGATTCACCGTAGGGATGGTGCCAGGTTTACTCCAGACGGGACGCTTGGCATTCAGGCCAAGGAGTTCAATCTTGGTTTCATCAGACCAGAGAATGTTGTTTCTCATGGTCAGAGTCTAGGTGCCATTTGGCAAACTTCAAGCGGGCTGTCATGTGGCATTTACAGAGGAGTGGCTTCCGCTGGCCATTCTACCATAAAGGCCTGGTTGGTGGAGTGCTGCAGAGATGGTTGTCCCATCTCCACAGAGGTCACCTCCCTGACCAAGGCCCTTCTCCCCCAATTGCTCAGTTTGGACAGATCTAGGAAGAGTCTAGGTGGTTCCAAACTTCTTCCATTTAAGAATGATGGAGGCCACTGTGTTCTTGGGGACCTTCAATGCTGCAGAAATGTTTTGGTACCCTTCCCCAGATCTGTGCCTCGACACAATCCTGTCTCGGAGCTCTACGGACAATTCCTTCGACCTCATGGCTTGGTTTTTGCTCTGACATACACTGTCAACGGTTGGACCTTATATAGACAGGTGAGTACCTTCCAAATCATGTCCAATCAATTGAATTTACCACAGGTGGACTCCAATCAAGTTGTAGAAACATCTCAAGGATGATCAATGGGAACAGGATGCACCTGTGCTCAATTTCGACTCTCAAAGCAAACGGTCTGAATATTTATGTCAATAAAGTACGTTTTTTATTTTTAATACACTTGCCCCCAAAAAATCTTAAAACCTCTTTTCTCTGTCACTATGGGGTGCTGTGTGTAGATTGCTGTAGATTTTTATGTATTTAATCCATTTTAGAATAAGGCTGTAACGTAACAAAATGTGGAAAGTCAAGGGGTCTGAATACTTTCCGAAGGCACTGTATATCTATATATTATTTGGTTAGAGTAAAGTACATAGGAAAATATATACACAAATATATAACAGGACAATCCAAATGTGTGTGTGAGAGAAACCCCCCCAAAAAACTACAGAATCTTATTTTTTATTTTAGATAATAAAATAGAAAAGGTGTGTGTGTGTGGAATAATATATTTTTTAAAGGTTGTGGTGTGTGTGTGTGAAATACATAAACACAAAAATAAAATAAAAAGGGTTGTGTGTGTGTGTGGGGGTGTGCATGTGTGTTTTCCAGCAGTTGATGTGTCAGAGGATATATTAAGTAAGGTATGTCTCTTGTATTGTGTGTGTGGTTGATGCACCCCCACAATACTTAGACTAAGCTCACCAACCATGCCCAACGCAAGAGTACATGTTGTGCTGTGTGTGTTTCAACAAAGAGCATTCTTCAGTAGCAGGAAAGAAAAATTATATAAATAGTAAACAATAAAATTATAACATATGTGACAAGTGTTGACTAAATCTACATGTCATTTTAATTTATAGAATGAATGTTTTCTGATAAGGTCCAATACATTGGCTTTTGTCTACTCTAGGAGTTTACACATAAGATTCAGCAGTTGACGCACCTCTCCGATGGCTGAAGGGTCGATATGTCGCTTACCGGAGTTATCCACTATCATTTCTTATGACCGACAATAAATCGAACACCAGATGGGAAGTTACCAACCTCAATTCAGGCTTCAACTTCGACTCATCTGCCCTGGGCTCTTTGTGTACCTACGACCCAATCTACAGGCTACCCAAGACGAAACGCAGGAGAGAGGGCGTCCTTATGAAACTAAGGCGAAGGGAAAACCTTCGCCTTAGGTGAGGAGGAGGATGTATTTTTATCAACAAAATATGTTGCTCAGTGTTGACCCATTGTTCACCTGTCTTGGAATAGCCGATGGTCAAATCACAAACCTTCTAAATCCTGAGAAAGTTATCTGTTATCGTGACTGCTGTATATACAGTATTCCACCTCAGGACAACAACGTGGCACTTAAATTGTCTGAGGCTTTAAGCAAACAGGAAACCATGCACCCAGAGGTAGCTTTTCTTGTTACCATTGATTTTAATTCCTCATCACTAAGACAGGTGATCCCCAACTTCTGTCAACACTTCTTTTGCCACTAGGGCGATATTGACCTAGACCAGTGTTACTTAACCCACAAGCAAGCATACAAGGCCCTCCCTCGTCCCCACTTCAGCAAACAGATCATGACTCTATTCTCCTGCTTACTGTTTGCAAACAGAAGCTCAAACAGGAAGTACTCGTGATGCGCTCATTAGAGAAATTGTCAACCGAAGCGGAGGCTATGATGCAGGACTGCTTTGCTAGCACTGACTGGAATATATTCTGGGACTCCACCAATAGCATCAACGAGCTAACCACCTGTCACCGGCTTCATTAGGAAATGCATCGCCGACGTTGTCCCCACAGTGAAGGTTCGATACTTCCCCAATCAAAAGCCCTCGATTAACAAAGAGGTACATGCTAAGCTAAAGGACAGAGCTACCGCACACAGGGCTATCGCAGCCAACCCCGAGGCTACGGCTTAGGAACGTGAACAAAAAGTCCAGGTACAACATCCGCAAAGCCATCAAACAGGCAAAAGGATAATATAGGGCCTCCCGGGTGGCGCAGTGGCCTAAGGCACTGTATCGCAGTGCTAGCTGTGCCACTAGAGATTCTAGGTTTGTGTCCAGGCTCTGTCGCAGCCGGCCGCGACCAGGAGACCCATGGGGCGGCGCACAATTGGCCCAGCGTCGTCCGGGTTAGGGGAGGGTTTGGCCGGCAGGGATGTCATTGTCCCATCTCGCACTAGCGACTCCTGTGGCAGGCCGGGCGCAGTGCATGCTGACACGGTTGCCAGGTGTGCGATGTTTCCTCTGACACATTAGTGCGGCTGGTTTCCGGGTTAAGTGGGCATTGTGTCAAGAAGCAGTGCGGCTTGGTTGGGTTGTGTTTTGGAGGATGCACGGTTCTCAACCTTTGCCTCTCCCGAGTTCGTACGGGAGTTGCAGCCATGAGACAATTGGATACCACGAAATTGGGGAGAAAAGGGGGTAAATAAGTGTGAAGAATACAATATGAACAAAGCTCAATAAAAATGATATTCTCTCCAAACGATTTGAGGGAGTGGGCAAACGAAGCTATTTTGTGTTGAGCGGTTAACAAAGAAATAGGTATTCAGATATGCTTAATTTAGAGTAATGTAACTTCAGTTGTTCTACAAACGTTGGGCTATATGTTTTGATTTCATACATTGTAAGGCTGCATGATGCGACTAAAGATGTTTTGAAAAAAGTGGTTTGAAAGGTTTTTTGCACAGGCTGTACATCAGTCACTCATTCACAATTTGACTTGCACTTGATAATGCCTAGAATTTCACAGCGGCATCCCCTTTGTGTGGCCGTAATGCACCCTAAAAACATTCATGCCTTTTGTGGCCAATGGCCGTTATGCCCTTCTCCCTAAGTGCTGCACACTCCATCACGTGATCGGGTCTTTCTCACAGGCTACAAGTGAAGACAGACACATCGGAGACACAACTGCGCGCGTCCTTATCCAATTCCGAGGTGCATATTGAAGACATTGGAAGAACTGTCCACATTTACTTTTCGTCAGCCAACAAGATGTGTAGGCTTAACGAACAGAAAAAGCACTAGCCTATGTCAATCTACTATCCCCCATAGTACAAAGGTCGACCTATTCTATGCGAGAAATAAATATTCCAAACGTAGTCTGACAGTTGTGGGATGCGATAGATCAATCAAGTTTATTTTATATAGCCCTTCGTACATCAGCTAATGTCTCGAAGTGCTGTACAGAGACCCAGCCTAAAACCCCAAACAGCTAGAATGCAGGTGTAGAAGCACAAATTAAAATTAATACAAATTAATACAAATTAATACAACCACAAGTATCAAAAAAACTTTTTTATGCAATGTGGCTGATGCAACAGATCAGAACCTTTAGCTTGAAATGTTTATAAACTATTAGGCTATTTCTTTACATTGCAATGCGCACATGGTAGTAGGCTATAAGCGCAAATGTTTTATTAGCGCAAAACACCATTATCAAAAGTGACAGCAAATGCAATTATGCATGTAATACTTTTATTATAAAAGCGCATTATGGTGAAAAGGATCTTCCCCAAACTTGAAACTCACTCGCTGCTTATATATGCCAGTTAGGCAATACATCCCTTGTAAAGCAGATTAACGTTCTTAATTTTAAGAAATTATTTGGCCACTTTAGTTGTGATACAAACCTTATTAAAACATAGAGGCCTATGGGCTAGGCTACATTGAGGTGTGCGACTATGATTAGAAAAAGTCACCAAAAAAGGCATTGTTTCTTATTTACATTTACATTTAAGTCATTTAGCAGACGCTCTTATCCAGAGCGACTTACAATCGCTCTGGTGGTGGTATGCCTGATCACAATCGATGAGACAGCCTACAAGGAGGAGGTCAATGACCTCTCTGTCAACGTCAGCAAGACCAAGGGGCTGATCATGGACTACAGGGAACAGTGGGGGTGTACACCCCCATGCACAGGGCTGCAGTGGAGAGGGTCAAGTTCCTCTGTGTCCACATCACTGAGGACCTAACATGGTCCACTCACACCAGCACAGTCGTGGAGAAGGCAAAGCAGTGCCTCTTCTCCCTCAGGGGGCTGACACGATTTGAAATGGCCCCTCAGATCCTCAGGAACTTTTACAGCTGCACCATCGACAGCATCCTCGAGACTGGTTGTAACACAGTCTGGATTGGCAACTGCACCGCCCTCGACCGGAAGGCCCAACAGAGGGTGATGTGAATGACTCAGCACATCACTGGGGGTGATCTCCCAGTCATCCAGGACGTACATGCCAGATGATATCTGAGAAAGGCCTAAAAAATTGCCAAAGACTCCAGCCACTTGAGACATGGAGAGTTCTCCATGCTCCTGTCCGGCAGGCGGTACCAGTGCATCAAGGCACAGACCAACAGATTTTATCCCCTGGCAACAAGATTTAAATGGCTAACAACTACTGATCTCCCTCTCCCACAGCCTATCCCCACTTACTATGCCCATCCACAGGTCTCTACCCATTTAGACACACACACATTCACTGTCACGCACATACTCACACACACATTCACTGACGCTTCTCAGACCTGTTTCTATGTATATCCTGCTACCAGTCACTTTTATGTATAAACCTACCTCAACCACCCCAGTCTCCCTGCACATTGAATAAGGTACTGGCTCTGACATGTATATACTTGCATTCTTGTGTTTGAGTTTATTACGTGTTTATTATATTCTTAATTATTATCTGTATCATTCTTATCACTACATTGTTGGGGAAGAGCTCTCAAGGTAAGAATTTTACACCTGTTGTGTCCTGTGCATGCCGCAAATAAACTTTTATATATGTTACGGTGTGGAAGATTGGAAGTTTGCGTCCCGGTTGGGACAGAATTTCCACTTGTGTCACACGTGTGTGTGTGTGTGTGTGTGTGTGCAAATGTCTGTGCATAATTGAGGGTCACCACTCACCACTCTCAGCAGCCTCCTCTGCTCCTTGAAGGTGGCGCAGCAGCCCAGCACTCCCGTCACCATGACGATGGCCCCGGCTAGGACCAGGATGTAGGCGGAGGCGGCGTAGGTCGCGGAGGAGAGCAGGCTGATGTAGTCGCTCTTCTCCACCAGCGTCCAGATGCCCACCGCCATCACCACGCCCCCTGCCAGCTGGGAGGACAAAGATATCACATTGTAGAACTGCATAAGTGTTACTCTCCACTTTCTGGAGGACCGAGTTATGAAATCAGTGCAATCAAAATTCTGCCGTTTGATTGCAAATATGCAGACGGAGTCGAAAAGAGAACACACAAGACTGTTGTATAAAACACCTGTCTCCGGATTATATCTTCAAACTAAAGGGCAACCATGGCATCCGTGACAGAGCGGGAGAAGTGTCCATCCATGTATACAGTTAAGATAGTTGTTTTCATTTCAAGTTAAAGTGTACTATTACCTAGCTAGCTAAAGTTAGCTGGCTGGCTCACTAGCTAAAGTTACGAATAATATAACTACACAGATAATACACGTATCTCAGAGCCATTTTTTATTGCTAGTTATAGCTAACATTTAACCTGGTTGGTTAGCTACCTGCAGATTCATGCAGTAACTTTCTTGGGTGCCCTGAAGCCTTCTTCACAACAATTGAACCGCTCTCCTTGAAGTTCTTGATCCGATAAATGGTTGATTTAGGTGCAATCTTACTGGCAGCAATATCCTTGCCTGTGAAGCCCTTTTTGTGCAAAGCAATGATGACGGCATGTGTTTCCTTGCAGGGAACCATGATTGACAGAGGAAGAACAATGATTCAAAGCACCACCCTCCTTTTGAAGCTTCCTTAATCAAACCCGATCAGCATGCACGAGTGATCTCCAGCCTTGTCCTCGTCAACACTCACACCTGTGTTAACAAGGAAATCACTGACATGATATCAGTTGGTCCTTTTGTGGCAGGGCTGAAATGCAGTGTAAATGTTTTTTTGGGCATACAGTTCATTTGCATGGCAAAGAGGGACTTTGCAATTAATTGCAATTCATCTGATCACTCTTCATAACATTCTGGGGTATATGCAAATTGCCATCATACAAACTGAGGCAGAAGACTTTGTGAAAATTAATATTTGTGTAATTCTCAAAACTTTTGGCCATGACTGTAGAGCAAGGGACTAGAGAGCAAGTGCTTGCGAGAGCACTCGGCTTGGTGAAGTTCAAATTATAACGTGTAATGTTTTGATTAAAAAAAATGATAAATGAGGTAAACCGGTATACCTTGGGTTACTATTGTGAGGTGTTATTGTGAGTGTTTTGATATTCCTGGTACATAGAAAATACGAGGTAAGATTGGATTTTTGGGACCGTGTTACATAGATAGGAGACATGGGTACTCCGTCGGTAGTTTTGCACATTTAGATAGATGTAAGAATCTATACCATAGTAAGGCGATATCCCAGTGTGGATACAACACTTGTTTTGGGACCCCTAATTAGGCAATATTTTGATAATGGTATGGGTTTCCCTGTTCATATTGACAGGGTTTGATATCTGAAAACAGCGCTGACTGTTTTTTCCTCTTCCCCTGTGTGTCCTGTGTTTGTGAATATGATATGAGAGTTGTGTGAGTGTGGAAATAAGTGTTAAATCTTAAGTTTAGATAAGATATAGAAATGTGTAAAATAAGTTGATTTAAATTTGGATTCGATATGTAGCGTTTTCTATCGTTTCTGGAAGTCTAGAGAACCGGATAAGTGTGGAGCATTATTCCCATGAACGGCCGGGCAGCGTCCGGGAAACTAACGCTTTTTGGGTTCCACGATGGAGAGTCATAAAAAACGCACATGGAATGGTTAATGTGAGTACCTAAGATTTCTTACGTTATACATGGACTCTGTACACGAACCAATTAAACTATAAACGCTTATGGGATTTTCTACGTCCGGGTAATACATTTAAATAAAATAGCCCATACAGCTTGGGAAAAAAAAAAATAAAAAAAAATCGGGACAATGATAAGATCACCGGAAAGGGTATCTCCGATTGTTTACTTTAGAAGGTGTCTATTCCACTTAATGGAACACCATTATCTGATGTGTTTTGAGTAGGATTCTTTCTTCCAGGACTGATGGAAGTCCACTACAGTATGTATGTTATGGGAGCTTCCACATTAAATAAGGCCTGGCAAATTGTTTGTTTTTACCCTATATTATGAATATTTGTTATTGTTTTTAATGCCATGTCTGCCTTATTGTGAGGGGTCCATTTCATTTGGTTTTAGTGGGGTTTTCACAGATTAGAGCTGAGGTATCTAAAAGGGGCACACAAATTGAAAGTTTTATTTTTTTGTGTAAATTGAACACGTGAATTATTTTGGTAAGAAATGTACTGAAGAAATTACTGTAACCTGGGATACGAAATGTATGAAATGTTTGAGTGTTTTTAAATAATTTGTCTAATCGGGAAAGAAACGCTTTTTTGAAGGGTTTGAATGACCTCTGACCTGACATTCTAGTGTGGTTTGATCGCCCTCACTGGAAAGCCAAGAGACATTGGTTGATGATTTAAAGGTCATATGTAATACTGATTTGAAGGTCATTTGTAATACTCATAATTAATAGTTATCTGTGTGATTCGGACCACGAAAAGGATAGACCTGTCTCTAGTCTATTTTTCTATTCCTTGAATCAAGTTATGGGTAAAAAAAATATCCATGGAGTTAATGGTAGTAATTCTAATTTGATTTGCAGTGTTGGTTTTTAAACATTAAATCACATTGTGAGTCATGTGTCAAAATGGGGGAATTACCAGCCCTTCGAGGTTTTTGGATTGACGTTCACACCTCGAGCGATATATGAAGTGTATCGAGTGGATATATAAAGGAGTGTATTGTTGCGTTGTTTGTTTGTTTCGATACAAAACTCACCAGATTGCATCTGCTGGATGATCAGGATTTCTCCCTAAGGATTAGGCCTCTAACTCCCTGACCCTGTTATTCCGGCGGTTAGGTCGACACTGTGATAAGAGTATAAACCAATTTGAGAAGGAAAATTCAACAGCATTGTTATTTTCTTTGACATTGGTCTTAGAAATTTGCATTGAGAAAATTGGTTGTAGTAATAATTTGGCATAGAGTAAACCATTTGTTTGGATTTCGTGAAATCAGAATAGCCTAAACTAAAATAGTTGTTCTGATCTATCCTCTTTTGAGATTATGGCAAAGGTAACTACAGATGGTATGCATGGAAGGGACAATTTGACCAAACCGTGTGGACCTCAAAACCCTCTCTAACCGGCTGAAGAAATGGTGTTCAATACGTCCATGTCCTGCACCACTTCTATTGAGAGACCTGAGTCCAAGCCAGCAACCTCTACACAGCATCCAGTCGAAGCTATCAACTGCCTTTTCTCTCGTCCTTTTCTCCAAGGAGTGCGACAGTAGTCCACGTGGAGTGAGCATGGAGAGAGAGCCGTTCCAAAACTTCTCATGTTGCTGGTATACTGGTAGTAGTAAAGGTGGTGGCGGCTCAGGTGAGACATTGAAATTGGGACATTATCATGGGCCATCCACTTTGAACTGTGAAGCTATCTGAAGAAGACAATGAAGAGACACCAGAAGACTGAGTGCTCAGGGAAAGGGGGGGGGGGTTGATCAAATGTACCTGTAATTGATTTAGTCTTGTCCAAAATTGTTATTTGGGGGGTATCAGGTTGATTGTGGAAGTCTACACACTGCTAAATTTATAGTAATTTAGACTAAGAATGCATTGAGATACTGATCTGTAATTATAGTCATGATGAGAAAGTTAAACACTAGAATATTTCATATTTTGTATGTTAATATAAATGTACATTCTGTCAGTGTGGATGTGTGTTAAATTGAGGGTTTTAATGTTCACTACCACTCAATGTGAATCACTGAGCAATGTCATCCTAAAAATGTGGGTTGGATAATTGTGTTTTGATTATGATTTGTTAACTGAATGACTTTTAAAACTGACTAATTGATTTGAGTAAATTGTTAGTATGGTAATAACTAAATTCAGCAAAAAAAAAGAAACGTCCTCTCACTGTCAACTGCGTTTATTTTCAGGAAACTTAACGTGTAAATATTTGTATTAACATAAGATTCAACAACAGACTGAACTAGTTTCACAGAAATAAACTGAATAAGTTACAGACATGTGACTAACAGAAATGTAATAATTTGTCCCTGAACAAAAAATGAGAAAATTGGTTGTAAATCAAAAGTAACAGTCAGTATCTGGTGTGGCCACCAGCTGCATTAAGTACTGCAGTGCATCTCCTCCTCATGGTCTACACCAGATTTGCCAGTTATTGCTGCGAGATGTTACCCCACCCTTCCACCAAGGCACTTGCAAGTTCCCGGACATTTCTGGGGGGGAAATGGCCCT
Organism: Salvelinus fontinalis; assembly: GCF_029448725.1. NCBI lineage: Eukaryota > Metazoa > Chordata > Actinopteri > Salmoniformes > Salmonidae > Salvelinus > Salvelinus fontinalis. Next base: position 3,914,962 of record NC_074699.1, read on the forward strand.
AGCCCTACTCTCCGATCCAGTACCTGTCCCGCAGGTGTGATGTTCGGATGTACCGATCCTGTGCAGGTGTTTACACGTGGTCTGCCACTGCAAGGACGATCAGCTGTCCGTCCTTTCACCCTGTAGCGCTGTCTTAGGCGTCTCACAGTACGGACATTGCAATTTATTGCCCTGGCCACATCTGCAGTCCTCATGCCTCCTTGCAGCATGCCTAAGGCACGTTCACGCAGATGAGCAGGGACCCTGGGCATCATTCTTTTGGTGTTTTTCAGTCAGTAGAAAGGCCTCTTTAGTGTCCTAAGCTTTCATAACTGTGACCTTAATTGCCTACCGTCTGTAAGCTGTTAGTGTCTTAACGACCGTTCCACAGGTGCATGTTCATTAATTGTTTATGGTTCATTGAACAAGCATGGGAAACAGTGTTAAAACCCTTTACAATAAAGATCTGTTCTATGAGTGGCGCAATTAATGTATTATGGATTGATTGTTATGTCGATTGTGACATGTGTAAAGAAGTTGTGTACCAAAGATGTTGACATTATTCTCAGCATGCCCTGGTGGATGGAGAGGGTGAACTCTGATCCTGAGAGTGAAACTGATCCTAATCTATTTGACCTACATCCATTACCAAATTGCAATTTTTTATGATAATGATAATACTCAGGAAGTATAGCAGGTTTATACTAATGGGACATAGAGTCCATAGGTGTCGCCTTGAAGACATTTTACTTAGAACGATAGTCACAACCTGAATTTATCCAACAAGATAATGCTAATTTCAGTTTCTTCAGATGGTGCTATAGGGATGGAAAAGGCTATTTCTACCATGCTGACCAATGGGAGTATGCTCAGGGAGTATCTTCTATCAACATGATGATTTTGTTTCATACCGACTTAGACTGCAGAGAATTTCTTAGCGACATTTTAAATGTCTTTTTAAGATGAGAGAAGTCTCAAAATGGAGGATTGTAATAGAATAATTACTATATTGTTTAATACTGTTTATGCATCGAATAGCTATGATGAGTACTCCCCCATCTGTGTCTGTGGGACTGAGTTGGGCCTCTGGGGCTTGAGCTGATAGTTGACTTGGTGATAAAACCTAAAGTCTGCATTCCATAGACAAGATGTGGTGGGTGGAACTGAGATAGAGATAACCTGCAGGAGTAGAACAAAACCCTCATTGTTCCTAATCATCCTGGCACCTGGGCTGGGGGTAAAACAACACCAAGTGCAGATAAGCCACTTTGGGTTCATCTCGTGGTTATGACCAGCCATTATTAAGCATTTTTAGTGTCAGATATATAAGAACCAGGATTCCTCTAGAAGGTATTGTTTGAATAATTGTCCAAGTGTCTCTCAGTATACATGAATTTCCACAACAATACATAGTACTAGTCAAAAGTTGACACGTACTCATTCCAGGGTTTTTCTTCATTTTTACTATTTTCTACATTGTAGAATAATAGTGAAGACATCAAAACTGTGAAATAACACATATGGAATCATGTAGTAAGCAAAAGTGTTAAACCAAAATATACTTATTTGAGATTATTCAAAGTAGCTACCCTTTGCCATGGCATTCTCTCAACCAGCTTTATGAGGTAGTCACCTAGAATGCATTTCAATTAACAAATGTGTCTTAAGTTAATTTGTGGAATTTCTTTCCTTCTTAATACATTTGAGCCAATCAGTTGTGTTGTGACAAGGTAGGGGTGGTATACAGAAGATAGCCCTATTTGGTATAAGACCAAGTCCAAGAACAGCTCAAATAAGCAAAGGGAAATGACTGTCTATCATTACTTTAAGACATGAAGGTCAGTCAACGCAGAAATGTCAAGAACTTCAAAAGTTTCTTCCAGGGTTGTCACAAAAATCAAACGCTATGATGAAACTGGCTCTCACGAGGACCGCCATAGGAAAGGAAGACCCAGAGTTACAGTGGAAAGAAAAAGTATGTGCTGTGCCTTTTTTTCTCCACACAGTGTTGTGTGTTCCTTCCAAACAACTCAAATGTAGTTTCATCTGTCCACAGAATATTTTGCCAGTAGCGCTGTGGAACATCCAGGTGCACTTTTGCAAACTTCAGACGTGCAGCAATGTTTTTTTTGGACAGCAGTTGCTTCTTCCGTGGTGTCCTCCCATGAAAACCATTCTTGTTTAGTGTTTTACATATCGAAAACTCGTCAACAGAGTTGTTAGCCTGTTCCAGAGATTTCTGTAAGTCTTCAGCTGACACTCTAGGATTCTTCTTAACCTCATTGAGCATTCTGAGCTGTGCTCTTGTAGTCATCTTTGCAGGACAGCCACTCCTAGGGAGAGTAGCAACAGTGTTGAACTTTCTACATTTATAGATAATTTGTCTTACCATGGACTGATGAACATCAAGGCTTTTAGAGATACTTTGTAACCCATTCAAGCTTTATGCAAGGCAACAATTCTTAATTTTAGGTCTTCTGAGATATCTTTAGTTCGAGGCATGGTTCACACATCAGGCAATGCCTCTTCTGAATAGCAAATTCAAATTTTGTGAGTATTTTTTTATAGGGCAGGGCAGCGCTAACCAACATCTCCAATCTCATGTCATTGATTGGACTCCAGGTTAGCTGACACCTGACTCCAATTAGCTTTTGGTCATTAGCCTAGGGGTTCACATACTTTTTCCAACCTACACTGTGAATGTTTAAATGATGTAGTCAATATAGACAAGAAAAATACAATAATGTGTGTGTTATTAGTTTAAGCACACTGTGTTGGTCGATTGTTGTGACTTAGATGAAGATCAGATCAAATTTGATGTCCAATGTATGCAGAAATCCAGGGAATTCCAAAGGGTTCACATACTTTTTCTTGCCACTGTAGCAATACGGTCTAGGAAAAGGCGCCAATTCAACAGCGACCACTATCCATTGCGGGAGAAAGTGCATTTGTTATAAAAAATATATATATTAGTGTTGCACCATTGTTCTTATGTAATATAGCCATATACATGTCTTAGACTGATGTACAGTGCCATCCCCACGGCCTTCACAATGGAACAGTCCACTACTGCTTAACTAAAGAAATCTCGGTCGACCAACAGCCTATCGACCAAACTCCTCCCTTGACATAGATCGATCATCTCGAAAACCAAGGCAGATAGCTTGCTGCAGCCCACCACCTACAGTGGCAAACAAATGAACCACTGCCACCTTCAATCCTTAGCCATTCATCCTTGTGCAGTATTAAATACTGTGGAATAGTTACATTTACATTTTAGTCATTTAGCAGACGCTCTTATCCAGAGCGACTTACAGTAGAGTGCATACATTTTATTACATTTTTACATACTGAGACAAGGATATCCCTACCGGCAAAACCCTCCCTGACCCGGACGACGCTATGCCAATTGTGCGTCGCCCCACGGACCTCCCGGTTGCGGCCGGCTGCGACAGAGCCTGGGCGCGAACCCAGCCCAGGCTGGGCGAGAACCCAGAGACTCTGGTGGCGCAGCTAGCACTGCGATGCAGTGCCCTAGACCACTGCGCCACCCGGGAGGTAGTTCCCATGAGTATTAATTAAAATGCCAGTATTCTTCTTCAAAACGCAACATAATTCCCTCTAGAAGTGTAGGCCTATATCAACTTAGAAAATATATCCCAGTTTGAATATTATGACAAGCGGTTAAATCGACCGCATAAAACATTAACACTTGTACATCAGCAGATGTTGCAGCACCGCACCAAAAAACGTGTCCCCGTGCCAACTCAAGGACACCTGTATCGTCTAGCGGGCTGGGTAACAGTTGTGCGATATAGGGAACGTGGGATGGAATGCCTGGTGGTGTTGTGTTGGTCTGTGGACACCGGAAAGATACAAAAGCCCATATTTCTCAGAGGGGTTGTCTTCCCAGCATGAAAATCACATGCAAGTGTAACGGATGTGAAATGGCTAGCTAGTTAGCGGGTGTGCGCTAGTAGCATTTCAATCAGTTACGTCACTTGCTCTGAGACTTAAGTAGTGTTGCCCCTTGCTTTGCAAGAGCCGTGGCTTTTGTGGAGCGATGGGTAACGCTGCTTCGTGGGCGACTGTTGTCGATGTGTGCAGAGGGTCCCTGGTTCGCGCCCGGGTCGGGGCGAGGGGACGGTTTAAAGTTATACTGTTACACAGGCAGACAGACTCACCCAGAAGAGGAAGTTGAATGTGAATAGGAGGTACTTCAGACAGACGGTCCCACATGTTTCCTTCTTCTCGTCGTACGCTGTCGCTGGTGCCCCCATGCTGTCGGAGAAAGAGAGAGGTGGATTTGAAATGTTCAAACAGTTAACCCTGTATCCGTTGCCGTTTCTTTTAGGGCCAGTTTCCCCAGACACGGAATAATCCTATTTTTGCTAATCACAGATCGTTCTGGCAATTCTCAAATAAAAACTTTATTGGAGTAAGGATGTTTAAACATGCTTTTTACATTCGTATCACAAACCATTATTGAGAAAATGCCTTTTTTTGACATATACAGGCCTCCTTTAAGGCCCTATCATCTGTGAACCATACATGGTAGGAACAACATCTTGGTGTCATTATACTCCTTATAGTGTGCTCGAAAATATGGAGTATGTCTATACTATGAAATAAAACATGTTAAATAGATTTATTCAATGTAAAAAATATTAATAGCTCAAAAGTGAACTTTTTGATTTTGCTTATTTTTAGACAATGTTTGGAACAATATAAGTGTGCCTATTAAGCCAACCAAAATCTATTTTGAAATATTTTTAACATATACTGTCCTAATTTTGATGAAATAAATTTCATGGGAAGTTGATGCTTTACTTACAATATTATTTAATAAGACATACAAATATTTGATAATAATATATGAAAAGTCAGCAATGGGCTTTAAACCCATGGGTGTTCCAAATAAGCCCACCTCTTAAATAATCTATTTGAATTCATTTCCAAATGTTCAAATCTTAAACTGACATTTCTTGTGTACAATTAGATTATATTCTAAAGTTAAAACTGATCATGACTTTTATCATGAAAGTAGCACTCATAGCAGGGTCCAAACATATCCACAGAGATCAATGTGAAATTAGGCTTTTGTTCTTGCCAACCAGTACACATCTGATTCAACTAATCATAGACTTCAATCAAGAAATGATCAGTTGAATTGGGTGTTATTGCTTGGTAAAAATAATCTGCAAAAAATTACCTTTCTGGATAAGAAGCCACACACAAAGACCGTAACACACACACATTTCTATGAATTAACTGAGAGCTCATTCACATTTCCTGCACTGCTATTTTTGTTAATTAGTTCAACTTGACTTCCTAAAGCCTATCTGAAGAAAGTTTCAAATTTCCCTCTCTACTGTTGTATTACAAAAGGTAAAAACAGAAATCCCCTGGATGAAGGATGACAATATAACAACGCCCCCCAACCAAAAGTGCATGCGTAGTCACGTAATAGTCATCTTCTCGTCCCTCATTTGTTAGCATTTCTGTCCACCACTTGTAGGTCTTCTATCCCTGATATCCCTGATCTAATTCTTCTCTCTCTGCATCAACTACTACCTGTCCACTCCAAACGTCTTGGAGTACACAAGTTTCTAATTGTTCCTAATCTTGGCAGATGGCTAGATGCATACTATGCATAACTGTAGTTTGTGTTTTAATCAACTTAAATCTTAACAAAAATACATGTATGCTTGTACTAGTAGAAAGAGGAGGAAGGGCGCTACTAAGGTACACAATTGTACATTTTTTAGTAGACAGAAGGCGCTCTTTGGTAAAAGGGGTGAATTGGTCGTCAAAAAGGAGGACCAAGGCACTCTTCATATAATTAAAATGCCTTTATTTGTATGGCATGTTCAATAGAAACAAAGTTTTAAAAATCTGACGCGTTTCGGCTGCACGGCCTTCGTCAGGGAGTACAAAGAAATAATACAATGTCCTCTTTTGAACAGCGTTTCCAATTAGCCCTAACTTGAAGAGGGAGTGGTTAAAATGTTGATTGGACACACCTAGTAAGCAATACTATACACATTAAAAAGTGAAACACTGAAGCTGTTATCATAAAAATACAACTCCAAGCTAGAAGTATCAGGACACTTAGAAAGGTAGTTCTAACCTTAAATATGACTGGGAGAAGTGTCAAGAATAAGAAAGCAATATATTCCATAGTACACTAGAACATAGCAAACCATGAACAACAACAGTCTATACATAGCTGAGGGCAATTGAGCAAAATGTCCACTAGATGACAGCAAATGAACCCATCACAACCCTACAGGAAGGGTGAGAAATCCATACCGTCATTTAAACCAGGGTATTTAGTGGCCTGTAGTTTGTAAATCCAAAACCTTTACCTTTGGTTTAACTGTTTAAGACGGTCCCCTTTTCTAATAGAGGCCGGAACATGATCAATACCCATAGCTTGTAGGGAGGCAGGGTTGCCATGGTGTAAGGACTTGTAGTGCCTTGCCATGGGGTAGTCTTCATTGCCTACCCGTATGGCCTACCCTGTGTTCCGCTAAGCGGTCTTGAAGGCGTCTTGAAGGCGTCTCTTTGTCCGTCCAATGTAGAACACCTTGCACTGTGGACATTCCAATCTATAGATGACATGAGTGGTTTTGCAGTTCATGAAATGCTTGACATAATACTCCATTTTGGAAGCGGTGTCAACAAAATCCTTTTTCTGTGCAATATTTCTGCAATGGTTGCACTGGTAACATTTAAAAGAGCCCTTGGGTTTGTGGTCAAGCCAAGTTTTTTGAGAGTCACCCGGAAGATAACTGTGGAAAAATTTGTCATTTAGGGTAGGACATCTCTTAAAGCTTATGTATGACTGGTGGCTCAGGAAAGACTTGGCGTAGTAGCGTATCACTTTGGATGATTCCCCAATAATTTTTTATGATTATTTTAATGTTCTCTGCTTTCAGTGCTGTATTTTGTAACAAAATACACTGATGTATCACGAGGCACTCCCCTTCGCAACAAGTTCTCTCTGTCAAGTAATCCAGCACTTATACCTGTATCTTTCAGGACCTGAACGCTGTAGCCCCGATTCAAGAAGCGATTCTCCAATTCAGCAGATTTGACACTGTAGTCTGTTTCCTGATCGCAAATTCTGCGGACTCTTTGGAATTGGCCATATGGAATATTCTCTTTTAGCCTTTTGGGGTGAAAGCTGTCTGCCCTCAGAATGGTATTCCCATCTGTAGGCTTCCTAAAGATTGACGTGTGCAAACAACCTTTGTCATTTTTACTAATGTCGAGGTCCAAAAAATGAATGTTATCCTTGCTGTATTCCATAGTTAGTTTGATGTTAGGGTTAATGCTGTTAGGGTATTGGTGGAAGGAAATAAGTTCATCTTCTGAGCCGGACCAAAACAGGCAAACATCAATATAGCGTCCCCACCATATAATCCGGTCAAAGAAATGGCTATTAGAAGGATCCAAAATGAAGTCATTTTCCCATTTACCCAAGTACAAACCAACGTAGGAAGGGCTGTAGCAAGCTCCCATGGCACATCCTTTGACCGTTTAAAAATACGGTCCTGAAAGATAAAGATGTTATGATTAAGAGTCCATTCAGTCAGTGAGACAATGAATTCTGTAGGAGGCATCTCAGTCTCAGGCCGGGTACTCGAGAAATGGTGCATAGCTGCCAAACCTTGTTCATGTTCAATGGTGGTGTATAGAGACTCCACATCCATTGTGACTAAAAAGGAAGTCAAGACAACAGGAAGTAACCACAGTAATTAGTAGCTAGGCTAGTGGTTTCCAATCTCTGCAGTAAAGTAATAGGCGAGTCTCAGTCACTTTAAGGAAGTAAATAAGCAGAATATCTGGCCAAAATGAGGGGCATTGTATCCAGGTGCAATAACGTCCCATTTTTGCTCTTTTCCTGTCCGCGATAGAGCTTTGTGTCAGGCAAAGCTGCAGTCCATCCGACATCTTGATTATGGTGTAGATACGAACTCTGAGGTGATCCAACAGCTGCAGTTGTCCGTGTGCAGTGATCACTTTATTCTTGGGACCGGTTGAAACCGGGTTTTGTTCCCAACTGAATCAATTGATCAGTTCAATAATTGCCTAAATTCAACATGCCTGATCTTCTAGCTCGGTTAAATCAAAAACATGAAGTGCCTGCGGCACTCCAGGACTAGGGTTGCCTACCCGTTCTAGATGGTAGCGGGGTGAAGAGGCTGTAGCTCAGGTGACTGAGGTCCTTGATGATCTTCTTGGCCTTCCTGTGACACCGGTGCCAGACAGGAAGCTCTCAATGGTGCATCTGTAGAAGTTAGAGGCCAAGCAGAATTTCTTCAGCCTCCTGAGATGTGAAGGGACCATTTCAGGTCATCAGATATGTCCATGCCAAGGAACTTGAAGCTTTGACCCTCTCCATTGCGGCCCAGTCGATGTCGAGAGTGCACTCTCTGCTGTCTTCTGTAGTCCACGATCAGCTTGTTTGTTTTGTTGAGGGAGCGGTCATTTTCTTGGCACCAATCCGCCAGGGCTCTCACCTCCTCCCTGTAGGCTGTCACTCGAACAGGGAGTACAGGACAGGGCTGAGCACACACCCCTGTGTGGCCCCAGTGTTGAGGATCAGCGTGGTGGAGGTGTTGTTGGCTACCTTCACCCCTTGGGGTCGGCCCGTCAGGAAGTCCAGGACCCAGCTGAACAGGGAGGGGTTCAGACCCAGGGCCCTGCGCTTAGTGATGAGCTTGGAGGGAGGCTGAGCTATAGTCAATAAACAGCATTCTTACATACAGATGAAGTCGGAAGTTTACATACACCTTAGCCAAATACATTTAAACTCAGTTTTTCACAATTCCTGACATTTAATCCTAGTAAAAATTCCATGTCTTAGGTCAGTTAGGATCACCACTATTTTAAGAATGTGAAATGTCAGAATAATGGTTGAGAATTATTTATTTAAGCTTTTATTTCTTTCATCACATTCCCAGTGGGTCAGAAGTTAACATACACTCAATTAGTATTTGGTAGCATTGCCTTTAAATTGTTTCACTTGGGTCAAACATTTCGTGTAGCCTTCCACAAGCTTCCCACAATAAGTTGGGTGAATTTAAGGCCCACTCCTCCTAACAGAGCTAGTGTAACTGAGTCAGGTTTGTAGGCCTCCTTGCTCACACATGCTATTTCAGTTCTGCCCACACATTTTCTATAGGATTGAGGTCAGAGTTTTGTTATGGCCACTCCAAAACTTTGTTGTCCTTAAGCCATTTTGCCACAACTTTGGAAGTATGCTTGGGGTCATTGTCTATTTGGAAGACCCATTTGCGACCAAGCTTTAACTTCCTGACTGATGTCTTGAGATGTTGCTTCAATATATTTACATAATTTTCCTCCCTCATGACGCCATCTATTTTGTAAAGTGCACCAGTCCCACCTGCAGCAAAGCACCCCCACAACATGATGCTGCCACCCCCGTGCTTCACGGTTGGGAGGGTGTTCTTCAGCTTGCAAGCCTCCCCCTTTTTCCTCCAAGCATAATGATGGTCATTATGGCCAAACAGTTATATTTTTGTTTCATCAGACCAGAGGACATTTCTCAAAAAAGTATGATCTTTGTCCCCATGTGCAGTTGCAACCCGTAGTCTTGATTTTTTTATTGGCGGTTTTGGAGCAGTGGCTTCTTCCTTGCTGAGCGGCCTTTCAGGTTATGTCGATATAGGACTTGTTTTACTGTGGATATAGATACTTTTGTACCTGTTTCCTCCAGCATCTTCACAAGGTCCTTTGCTGCTGTTCTGGGATTATTTAGCACTTTCCGCACCAAAGTACATTCATCTCTAGGATGAGCGGTATGATGGCTGCGTGCTCCCATGGTGTTTATACTTGTGTACTATTGTTTGTACAGATGAACGTGGTACCTTCAGGCGTTTGGAAATTGCTCCCAAGGATGAACCAGACTTGTGGAGGTCTACAATTTTTTCTCTGAGGTCTTGGCTGGTTTCTTTTTATTTTCCCATGATGTCAAGCAAAGAGGAACTGAGTTTGAAGGTAGGCCTTGAAATACATGCACAGTTACACCTCCAATTGCCTCAAATGATGTCAATTAGCCTATCAGAAGCTTCTAAAGCCATGACATAATTTTCTGGAATTTTTCAAGCTGTTTAAAGGCACAGTCAACTTAGTGTATGTAAACTTCTGACCCACTGGAATTGTGATACAGTGAATTATAAGTGAAATAATCTGTCTGTAAACAATTGTTGGAAAAATTACTTGTGTCATGCACAAAGTAGATGTCCTAACCGACTTGCCAAAACCATAGTTTGTTAACAAGAAATGTGTGGAGTGGTTGAAAAAACAAGTTTTAATGACGTTGGATTGACCATACAGCACCTTTAACTCATCAGTCACGTCCAGACCTGCCCTCCCCTCTTCCTCCGTCTGTCTCTCCCACACACACACAGGCCGTACCAGAGTGTACTAATCTAATCTTTCTGTGATAGTAAGAGCCTTATCTACACCACTCGTGCACACACACACACACGACAGCCTTCTCGAGCCTACTAACAGGCTACTGCCGACCAGCATAGGGAAGAGAGGACAAAGCAAACAACAGCTGTGGAATGAAGACGCATTTGCATTGTGCTGTAGTGAACTGTTTGAACGGGCTTATATTCACTATAACACATCAGCATCATGCACTCAGAGTGCATACTTAATTCATGTGACCAATAATATATTTGGATTGACTTCATTAAAAAGGTCATATCTATAACAATATCTCTCTATATAGGAGATCGAAAGTTGGCCTGAACATATATAGTCAACACCCCAATGAGTTACACGCTGAGTCACTGAGTTCATTCGTGTCTGTGGATGCCCTTTCCGGTGGGTTGAGGAGCATAAAACCAGTGAGATCATACAGAGTTTATATCCACAGGCCAAAGGAGGGCATGGTCAACAAAAAAGACGGTAAAGTAAAAATTGTCACACATGGCCCACAAAAATGATGTGGGCATGACTAGGACTTGCTGACACTAACATTCCTATTACACTTGTGTGTCTCCAAAAACAAAATGTTAAACGTACAGTAGCCAAAGCTATTTCTGGTGGAATAACTTTTCTGGCATCTAATATAGAGAACTCCATATCCAGCAGCTCATTAAGTAAGCACACCGTGCTTACATTTGGCATTAGCAGACAATGTAGGTTACGTCATCAAGCGTTCATGGTTTTATAGTGTGTGTAGGCCTATATTTGTGTGGGGGTCTGTCGACTGAACCTGCCCGGTGTCTGTTGACCATCTGTTAGGGTGGACCCCTTTAGTGTGTCCCTGTCGATTAAATTCAAACAAACCTTTGACAGGAACTCATCCTTGTATTATGTACATCAATGGGGCAGCTGAGTAAAGAAAACGAATGTGTACAGGAGGAGCACAATACACTAAAGAGGTCCAACTTAAATTCCTAATCTGAGACATACAAAATCAAAGGCTCTTTCAATACACAGGGTTCAACACTGAAAACGTACATGGATGTTCACATTTTGAACACTGAAATCCCCTTTTTCCTTCAATCTTAATTGAGTCGCCTACTGCTCAATACAAGACCGCTGACAAGCAGAAATACCCCAGACATACCACGCCTGTATGAAATAGGCTCACAACTTAACCCCAATGAGTAATCACTGACTTGTCTCCTGTGCATGACAGATCGTTCAAGTATTTGAAGGCCTTAAACCCTTCCAGTTCCAGACATGTTAAGGACTTGACAGAAGAAACCATGTTCCTTCACATTCGTATACTTTTACATTGGCTATAGGCCTACACGTGTTTAGTCAAACTATTATTCATTAGATTAATGATGAATAAAATCCATTATAATAATTAATACATAGGTTTTGGGGTATTTTGCAAATGACTGGCATATTAAGAAATGGCGCTGAAGGAGATGACTGCCGTTTTACGATCCCGTAACCAATTGTGCTATTGTGTATGTTTTTTTGCGTTATTTGTAACTTATTTTATACATAATGTTTCTGCCACCGTGTCTTATGACCGAAAAGAGCTTCTAGAAATCAGAACAGCGAGCAACATTCACGCGGCCGCAGGGCCAGACGGATTACCAGGATGTGTACTCCGAGCATGCGCTGACCAACTGGCAAGTGTCTTCACTGACATTTTCAACGTCTCCCTGTCTGAGTCTGTAATACAAAACATGTTTCAAGCAGACCACCATAGTGTTCTTGGGCACAGGGACTAAGGTAACATGCCTAAATGACTACCGACCCGTAGCACTCACGTCTGTAACCATGAAGTGCTTTGAAAGGCTGGTCATGGCTCACAACACCATCATCCCAGAAACCCTAGACCCACTCCAATTTGCATACCGCCCCAACAGATCCACAGATGATGCTATCTCTATTTCACTTCACACTGCCCTTACACACCTGGACAAAAGGAACACCTATGTGAGAATGCTATTCATTGACTACAGCTCAGCGTTTAACACCTTAGTGCCCTCAAAGCTCATCACTAAGCGAAGGACCCTGGGACTAAACACCTCCCTTTGCCACTGGATACTGGACTTCCTGACGGGCCGCCCCCAGGTGGTAAGGGTAGGTAACAACACATCCGCCACACTGATCCTCAACACAGGAGCCCCACATGGCTGTGTGCTCAGTCCCCTCCTGTACTCCCTGATTACTCATGACTGCACGGCCAGGCACGACTCCAACACTATCATTAAGTTTGCAGATGACACAACAGTGGGAGGCCTGATCACCGACAACGACGAGACAGCCTATGGGGAGGAGGTCAGAGACCTAACCGTGTGATGCAAGGACAACAACCTCTCCCTCAACGTGATCAAGACTACGGAGATGATTATGGACTACAGGAAAAGGAGGACCGAGCACACCCCCATTCTCATTGACAGGGCTGTAGTGGAGCAGGTTGAGAGCTTCAAGTCCCTTGATGTCCACATCACCAACAATCTAACATGGTCCAAGCACACCAAGACAGTCGTGAAGAGGGCACAACAAAACGTATTCCCCCTCAAGAGACTGAAAAGATTCAGCATGGGTCCTCAGATCCTCAAAAGGTTCTACAGCTGCACCATCGAGAGCATCCTGACTGCTTGGTATGGCAACTGCTCATTCAAATGTATTTGTTAAGCCACATTGTACTCCTGAACTAATTTTAACTTGCCTAAACAAAGGGGCTGAAAACTTACACAACGACTATATTTTAGTTATGAATTGTGTATTTACCCCCCCAACAAACAAAAACATCTTACACTTTGACATTACAGTGTTTTGTGTAGATTTGTAACACATTAAAATGTAACGAATTCCAAAACGTGTGAATACTTTTTCAGGGCACTGTATGTGTGACCATATACAAAATGTGAGCAAGGTTTGAAATGATTTAACGTTTTAGTCAAATATTATATCCGTTTGTGCTTCTTGCGGTCAATTTGCAGTCTACGAACTATTTACAACTATATGTTCCGCCCATAGAGGAGGGAGTAAAATGTAGGCAAGCAAACTTTTCATGACGAAGTTTGTAAAGAGATTTATTTATAGACTAATACACTTAAAACAAATAGCCACACCGAAAACTGCAGAGATTACTAGCGCCTCCCCTGCGATCAAACCGCCAGAAAAATAAAAAATATATATATAACGCAGCCTAACGTGATCATTGACAGCTGCCTTGAAGGACACACACAAAATGCTTTCTGCTACTAAGATCAGTGACATGTAGGCTAAACTGACAACGGAGTGAAGAGCGGAAATCTCCACTAACAAGCAAGTCTGACAGGGGGAGATTTAGTTGATGATCCCTGTTCTAAATAATTTTTGGCGTACCTAATCACAGCAGTTGACTGCGTATCTCCGATTCACAAATAATATATAATTGCTGTGTTCCTGTGAGCTAACATAGCCTACATGCTAGCTAGACAACAATCACTTTGCCGCAGTAATACGTTCAAATTGACATTTAAACCCTGCTTGGTATCACTAAAATAAGAAAATGAATAGGTTGCCTTATAATCCAAAACGGAACGTTTAAATGAACTTTTCTGTGAATTGCAACATTGTGGCTGTCGAACATGTTAATGTTCTACAAAGTAACACGCTTGAGGCTGCTGCTCCGTACCTACCTGCGGCTGTGTTGTCACAAGTATCAAGGCGTTGATGTATCCAAAATAATAGATAGAGACGTTTCAAACTCTATTTTTCAGGGATTCCTTCAATTGTCCAAACCAAAGAGGGGAAGGGCAAAATGCTAAACTTGTGATTAGCTAGTCCACTGGAGTCTGTGACTGTACAGTAGGTCGTGTCGACTCCACCCCAATCACCTTGCTTTTTTTCTGCCCTGAGGCAGTTATGTTCCTGGTTGCTGCTTTGCGAACGGGAAACGGATTTGCGCTAAGAGTCAGAGTTTTTAAACGTATGCCAAACAAAAAAATATTGATTTCAAAGTTTACCAAACCATAGGCTACAACTCTATGCACAAGGACTATTTTTAATAATGTTCACTGTAAATGTTAGTCAAACATATTTACTGGAAGAGCTGTGTACTCCATTCTGTGTGTTCCAGTTTTTTCTGAAAACTCTGTTAAATATCTGCTCTGAATTATGATTCAAGGATGTCTGCGGGAAGAGTGGGATGTCCGCTGGCTATGACATGACACATTGACTTTGAAAAAATCTATTTTGCGTATTGAACTATAGTAAGTGTACTGGATTTTCACCAAGTAACATAATTGAGGTAACTGAATTTCATCATGGGTCCCTGATTTATACTACACAGAAATGCATAGTTATGAATGTCATTCTCTTCATGGTGATGTATCCTAAATAGGTACACAAAGGTAAAAATATGCAATATCCTCCTTTGCATTTTTGGGTATTATTCTACACACTGGCTATTATTTTAATGAGCTCTGCCCCCAAACAATACCAAATTTGGTTGGTCTGGTTCGGACCAAATTTGAACCAATCATAGACATCTATGTTTCACAAGTTTGGACATCCAAGTACAGCAAAGTAGAGTACAGTGTGTCTCTTCATAAACACATTGTGAAAGAAATCACAACCTTTTGTTCACCTGATATAGTATACCTCATGGTAAGCTGCAGACCCTTTAATCTACCAAGAGAGTTGTCATCCATATTCATCACGGCTGTATACATCCCTCCACAAGCCAACACCACTTTGGCACTCAACAAACTGTATAAACAAACAAGAAACCG
The DNA here is from genome assembly GCF_029448725.1 of Salvelinus fontinalis. NCBI lineage: Eukaryota > Metazoa > Chordata > Actinopteri > Salmoniformes > Salmonidae > Salvelinus > Salvelinus fontinalis. The sequence goes on from NC_074699.1 coordinate 3,930,180, forward strand.
CTCACCCAATACAGTACATTATAGTGTACTCAACTCCAGTGTGCTCTGCTGTGTACTGTACTGAACTCTACTTCGTAGTACTTTACTGTACTGTGCTGTCCAAACTTGTGAATCCAACTGTGGTTTGTGACTACTATGATTTCCCATTGTAGCCAATTTAACTGCAGATACAGATTTTTATCTGGGATACAGGGAAAATTGGATTACCGATTTGGTTTGAGTTTTAATCACTAATTAATTTATAAACTAAATTGGATCAGTAAAAACACCATAACTAATTGATAGTTATACCTTTACTTGTTATTTCTGTGAACTTTCATTATCCTGTTTTTAATTTTTTATAAATTTGCAAAAATGTATAAACCAGATTTTGCTCTGTCATTATGGGGTATTGGGTGTAGATTGATGAGGGGGAAAAACGGACATTTTAAAATAAAGCTGTATTGTAACAAAATGTGGAAAAAGGGAAGGGGTTTGAATAGTTTCCGAATGCAATGTATATACTTTTTCTGGTAGATGTTTTCTAAGACCCCGTTTCCATCTGTTTGACCGGGAATCAAAGCCTTTGCTTATTCCACATTTTTAGCATGGAAAATGGTTGAAAAATGTATTTTCCTTAATTATTTAATGATATAGACTCGTAGCCTTCATTTGACACCCAAATTTGACATGCTCCTATGAACTTCACATGTTGGTGCTAATGGGTCATTTTACATGGAAATTACTTGCTACTAATTTATGATCTTTCAAAAAGGTAACAAAATATGATATACTAAAAGTAAGCAGGCAAAGACAAAATACATTTATGTCAATCGAAAAAGCATATGCACCTAACCATATAAAGAAAATGATATAAGCGGGTATGGGAGCCAACAGTTGGAGCAGAGTATGATGGCATCTTCATAATTATTGGGACTGACCTTGTGCACATTCTTTTTTCTTTAGGCTGACATCCCATATCATATCAATATGCTCTATGTTAATTTAATTTCAAAAGAGACAGATTGACTGTTTGTTTTATTGTAAAATTAGACTGACTTGAAATGGGGTAACATATTGCCTATGTGCAACAATGTTTGAACGCTGTACACAGCCTACGAATCGTCAAGTCTAAACGTTGTATTGCCACTAGATGGCAATGGTTTACATTTGGGTCGGTTTCATGTTATGCATTACCGTAGTATTGTAAATAGGGTCGGCTATATATGCAAAGTTACTGTCAGCGTCATCTGAAATGTGAGGATATTACGTTTTAGATATTCGCAAACAGACCTTAAAATACCACATCACATTTGAAAACCCCATGAAGATACCCTTTTATTTATCTTACTTTAATTTGGATCTATTAAATGATAATAGCCCAATTGTTCCTGTTGCAATACAAAAGAGTCGTTGAAGTAGGGCATAGGCTGTTTTCATATTACATTTGGAGCGCAATATGTTTGCAATAGAAAAAGGCTGCAGAGGTTTGTTCCATAGTACAAAAATTCACGCCCTTCTATTATGGGTGTAGCGCGGAAAAAACCTGTCACCAAGGGAGACGCGGAGGTTGCGTATGTGTAAATGGTCTGTGCACTGCTGTGCTGTGGATGGTCGGGAGAGTTTGCGTAATTTGGAGAGAATTACGCGTGGGTAGACGCCACGTAAAGAAATCTTCAACATCTCAAAAAGGGACATTTCAGGTACTAGCTTCATTTTATCATGTGTTTTAATTTCAATATTGTGCTTTTCAGAATATCTTAAACTTGACACTACTGCTCACCATTTCCTGTAGACAACAAGCTGTCAGGTTGCTTCTTAAGGAGATTAACTACCTAGCCCTTACAATCTTTTTGTTGCTAAGGCTTTGAAAACACGGCAGAAGCCGAAAAGCAAAACTTGACAACATCATTATCAGGTACAATGTCAATATAAGGTTGTAGGTCGAACAAACTCAAATATACTAAATCGAACAAATATAAATGCAACATGTAAAGTGTTCCCATGTTTCATGAGCTGAAATAAAAAATCCCAGACATTTTCCATATGAACAAAACTCTTATTTCTCTAAAATGTTGTGCACAAATTTGATTACATCCCTGTTAGTGAGCATTTCTCCTTTGCCAAGATCCTCCATTCACCTGACAGGTGTGGCATATCAAGAAGCTGATTAAACAACATTATCATTACACATATGCACCTTGTGCTGGGGACAATTAAAGGCCACTTTTATTGTGCAGTATCCCACAGATGTCTCAAGTTTTGCGGGAGTGTGCAATTGACATGCTGACTGCAGGAATGTCCACCAGAGCTGTTACCAGAGAATTTAATGTTAATTTCTCTACCATAAGCCTGGTTACATGTGGTCTGCGGTTGTGAGGCCGGTTGGACTGTCAAAAACAGGCTTGGCTAGATGGCTTGTTTTTTGGCTTGTAACCAGCAGCTTTTGGCTCCTTATTTACACAGTCAAATGTTTGGTTGTTTGAATGGTGAGTTGCTATTCATCTTCCAATCAGAAGGGAAAATAAATTAAATCAATACATCAAATATGTAATTACAATCTTTGTCTTATGGCGTCAACTTTCCGTATGTATAAAATTATAATGATGATACAAAGTGCAGCCTATTATTATTCCTGGGCACAGTTTATTGGAAGTTAGCCTATGTCACTGTTCAAATGCTACTGTGAGTCAGTTTACTAGGTAACAATTATAGCAACAGTTTGCGCATCGGACCAGCAAGGCTTGGCCTAGAGTCTTCAGTGTGTGAAACTAGTCCTAATCCACCTCACACCTGCCACAGTGTGAGGCTATAAATATATAAATCGATTGCATCTCAGGTCATTAAAGTCCATCTGGAGTCATTAGGAAGTTTTTGAAGGCTGGCTCACAGGATGCCATCACAGCAAGTGTAAGGACTATAGTACTCTACCTGGCTTTGTCACAAGCTGCAGTAGCACCAACACTCAATAATTGGTTGATTGTATCAGTATGAGACAGAGACAGTGGACGCTGCCTGTCTACTCAACAAGCAGACATCTCTGCGTTTACACAAGCAGCCCAATTCTGATATAGGCTGCACTTTTGACTGGCCAAGAATGATATGACTAGGGCCCTGTGTTTAGCGCGATCATGTGATATAGCAAAATGTTATCCTGTATTTTTAAGCCATATCCAGAAATGAGAATTACACCACAAAACGAAAGCAATTGTCTGAAAATAATACGAGACAGTTTCATGAAAAGCTATAAATAAAGGTTCAAATCCAGGCATTGCGTAAAACACAGGGGGGGGGGGGTTTGCGTTTTGGTATATCAGAAGTATATTCATTTTCAATGGAACGCTGTGTTTGCCCTTGCAGCATTTCATTGCATAGTTCTGTGTTCTGTGTAGTGCATACGTTGGATATATCCAACGGATTCATCAAATTGTATGTGTAGATTTGACAGAAGTAGTAGCAAAAGGGTCTGCTGCATACATATCCAGTAAAAGTTGGATTACAAATGTACAAATAGATTTTCCGCAGCATTGACACACCGACGCTGTTGGTCTGATCGAGGCAATAGAGTTAGTGGTCATGAAGCCTCAGTGACAATTGTAGAGTGAAGTCATAGGCATGGTAAACCATGCTGAAATGGCTTATGAAACTGAACAAAAATATAAACGCAGCAATTTCAAAGATTTCACTGAGTTATAGTTCATATAAGGAAATCAGTCAATTGAAATAAATTCCTTATGCCTTAGTCTATGGATTTCACATGACTGGGAATACAGATATGCATCTGTTGGTCACAGATACCTTAAAAAAAAGTAGGGAAGTGCATCAGTTAACCAGTCAGTAGCTGGCGTGCCTCAAGCAGCACGACACATCTCTTTCGCATAGAGTTGATCAGGCTGTTGATTGTGGCCTGTGGAATGTTGACCCACTCCTCTTCAATGGCTGTGCAAAGTGGCTGGAAACACCTCTGGTGAATATTCCTTCAGTCAGCATGCCAATTGCATGCTCCCTCAAAACTTGAGACATCTGTGGCATTGTGTGACAAAACTGCACATTTTAGTGGCCTTTTATTGTCTCCAGCACAAGGTGCACCTGTGTAATGATCTTGCTGTTTAATTAGCTTCTTGATATACCACACCTGTCAGGTGAATGGATTATATTGGCAAAGAAGAAATGATCACTAACAGGGATGTAAGCAAATTTCAAACATTTGAGAGAAATAAGCTTTTTGTGAGTATGAAACATTTCTGGGATCTTTTATTTCAGCTCATGCATTTATATTTATATATATATTTTTTTAATATATATTTTTGTGAATATGCTGGTACTTTATCTCTCCAAAATCCACCACACAACTTGGTCCCACTGCTGCCAGCACCATACCAATTTAAATCACAATTTATGCCAAGCAGTCAATCTGTGATGGATAGGACTCAGACCAGATAATAGCCCGGTGTGGCCATTATTATTACTCTTGGAGGACACAACACTTGAAGCCTTGATTCCCAGGCAGAGTGAATGCAAGACTACAGCGTAAATCCTAGTTAAATAGCAAAACTGTAGGTATCATTGTACTGAATGTCATGACTATGTAAAGTAAGAGGTCACATGCCACATCTTCATTATGTTGCACATTTTAACAGAAGGTGATGATTAAAGGGTTAACTAATGTATAGGTCAATGGGGTCATGGTTATGTTTAGGCTTCTCTACTCCTGCAGCTGGAGTGGCCTAGGCTAGGTCAATGGTTTTAATCCAGTAGGCCATGCTATAGCATAAAGCAGACCCTCTCTGAGTCCCAATGATCTTCAGCACTTGATCACTTCTGTTAATGGATTTTGAAGGGAAACTGGTGTAAGAAATATGGTGGAGAAAACCTATCTTCTGTCCTTACTTCTGTGAGCATGGCATTGGGCAGCATAACACACAGTCATAATCCTTTCACCTATGTGTAACACACCCAGCGGGTGACAGAGGCGGTGAGTCTGCCATTGTGCCACTCCGACCAGACAAGTTACTTTTACAAGGCGCAAAAGGTCAGGTCTTGTTAATTGTTTCGAGACGGGCCAGTTTACTAATTAAGTTACAGTATGTGGTGCCTAAACCAACCCTGTTAAGAAGTCATCTTAGTTTAGGCAGACAGTGCCAGTCAGACCTGGGTCAATTCTATTTGTTGTTTTTTTTTCAGTTACTTTAGGTGCACTTGGTTTAGCTCACCTGGTGTCAGTGTCGGATGGGGAGGGGTTGCACTTAGAACTATCCCATGGGTGCTATTGTGCCTGGAAAGCCAAATCAGGCACACCTAAAGTATTGTACACACCTACGGTGTGAACCACTCAACAATACTGTCCTGGATGTTCATGCAACATAGTCAGTGGCGGTTCTAGCCTGTATGGCTCCCTGGGTGAACCCCCTCTTCAGCAACATTCTGCACTAACTGTCATTTTTATTCAGACATTTGGACCAACACAAATAAATAATCATAACATTTAAAACTATATAAACATAAAAATATATACAAAAATAAGACTCATAAATTTAAAAAAGAAGTAACAAAGACAAATATAAACAAATTGTAGTATATACTGTAAATACAAATAAAAAAGCAAATTGAATTATTACACTATTACCCTATTGCTAACAAAACACAAATAAAACTAAATTTCACAAATCCTATATCACACAAATAGAATAACACACTTATAAAGAAGAGAACCTGGTTTATTTGGTAGCATTTTGGAGTGTGACGGATTTGACTAATTGCATTAGTACTGTACAAAGTTAGAGGTGCGCTATTTGATAGATTACCCACTCCACCTATCTCGGGCTTCCAGTGGGGAGACCTGAGATCAACCTGGCATCTTGCCACCGCCGGCAAGATGCTGCCCTGGGCGGCTGCCCATGTTGTTAATACCTAAAACCGCAACTGAACATAGTCATATCAATTATTTTGAGTAACCCTTTGTGTGCATGTGTGTTTTTGTGTTTGGGAAACAGACATACGCACCAGGTAGTGACCGTAAAGAAGGGGAATAGTTCAGACAGTGAAGATTTCGCCACTCAGTGGGTTACACCTGTCATTTGCCTGCTTGCCTTCCTGACTGCCTGCCTGTCTATGTAACAGTCTTTCCCCTCCAGTGACCTTGTGTAACACCACAATATGTAAAAACAAAGTTGGATCAACCAAGACTATTAATCCCTCATCAATCAAATGTATTTATAAAGCCCTTCTTACATAAGCTGATGTCACAAAGTGCTGTACAGAAACCCAGCCTAAAACCCCAAACAGCAAGCAATGCAGGTGTAGAAGCACGGTGGCTAGGAAAAACTCCATAGAAAGGCCATAACCTAGGAATAAACCTAGAGAGGAACCAGGCTATGAGGGGTGGCCAGTCCTTCTGGCTGTGCCAGGTGGAGATTATAACAGAACATGGCCAAGATGTTCAAATGTTCATAGATGACCAGCAGGGTCAAATAATGATCACAGTGGTTGTCGAGGGTGCAACAGGTCAGCACCTCAGGAGTAAATGTCAGTTGGCTTTTCATAGCCGATCATTCAGAGTATCTCTACCGCTCCTGCTGTCTCTAGAGAGTTGAAAACAGCAGGTCTGGGACAGGTAGCACGTCTGGTGAACAGGTCAGGGTTCCATAGCCGCAGGCAGAACAGTTGAAACTGGAGCAGCAGTACGGCCAGGTGGACTGGAGACAGCAAGGAGGATATAACCCCACCCACTTTGCCAAAGCACAGACCCCACACCACTAGAGGGATATCTTCAACCACCAACTTACCATCCTGGGACAAGGCCGAGTATAGCCCACGAAGATCTACGCCACAGCACAACCCAAGGGTGGGCGCCGACCCGGACAGGAAGATCACGTCAGTGACTTAACTCACTCAAGTGACAGCATGGAATAGCACCAGTAAGCCAGTGACTCAGCCCCTGTAATAGGGTTAGAGGCAGAGAATCCCAGTGGAGAGAGGGGAACCGGCCAGGCAGAGACGGCAAGGGCGGTTCATTGCTCCAGTGCCTTTCCGTTCACCTTCACACTCCCGGGCCAGACGACACTAAATCATATGACCTACTGAAGAGATGAGTCTTCAATAAAGACTTAAAATTTGAGCCCGAGTCTCTGTCTCTCACATGGATAAGCAGACCATTCCAAAAAATGGAGCTCTATAGGAGAAAGTCCTGCCTCCAGCTGTTTGCTTAGAAATTCTAGGGACTGTAAGGAGGCCTGCGTATTGTGACCGTAACGTACGTGTAGGTATGTATGGCAGGACCAAATCAGAAAGATAGGTAGGAGCAAGCCCATGTAATGCTTTGTAGGTTAGCAGTAAAACCTTAATCAGCCCTTGCCTTAACAGGAAGCCAGTGTAGATAAGCTAGCACTGGAGTAATATGATCACATTTTGGGGTTCTAGTCAAGATTCTAAACTGAAGTTTATTTAGTGCTTTATCCAGGTATCCAGAAAGTAGAGCATTGCAGTAGTCTAACCTAGAAGTGACAAATGCATGGATACATTTTTCTGCGTCATTTTTGGACAGAAAGTTTCAGATTTTTGCAATGTTAAAAAAGATGTCCTTGAAACAGTCTTGATATGTTTGTCAAAAGAGATATCAGAGTCCAGAGTAACGCAGAGGTCCTTCACAGTTTTATTTGAGACGACTGTACAACCGTCAAGATTAATTGTCAGATTCAACAAAAGATCTCTTTGTTTCTTGGGACCTAGAACAAGCATCTCTGTTTTGTTCGAGTTTAAAAGTAGAACATTTGCCGCCATCCACTTCCTTATGTCTGAAACACAGGCTTCCAGGAAGGGCAATTTTGGGGTTTCACCATGTTTCATCGAAATGTACAGCTGTGTATCGTCCGCATAGCAGTGAAAGTTAACATTATGTTTCCGAATCACTTCACCAAGAGGTAAAATATATAGTGAAAACAGTAGTGGTCCTAAAATGGATCCTTGAGGAAACCGAAATTTACAGTTGATTTGTCCGAGGACAAACCATCCACAGAGACAAACTGATATCTTTCCGACAGATAAGATCTAAACCAGGCCGGAACTTGTCGACCAATTTGTGTTAACAATCTCTCCAAAAGAATGTGGTAATCGATGGTATCAAAAGCAGCACTAAGGTCTAGGAGCACGAGGACTGAGAACTGAGGAACTGGGGAACTGAGGAACTAGGAACTGAAAAGTGGTCTGTGGTCACCACCTGCAGAATCACTCCTGTTTTGGGGGGTGTCTTGCTAATTGCCTATAATTTCCACCTTTTGTCTATTCCATTTGCACAACAGCATGTGAAATTTATTGTCAATCAGTGTTGCTTCTTAAGTGGACAGTTTGATTTCACAGAAGTGTGATTGACTTGGAGTTACATTGTGTTGTTTAAGTGTTCCCTTTATTTTTTTGAGCAGTGTGTATATATATCTATATATCTATATATCTATATATCTATATATCTATATCTATATATATATATATATATATATATATATATATATATATATATATATATATATATATATATATATATATATATATATATATATATATATATATATATATATATATATATATATATATATATATAAACTCTACCTGTATAATTTCATTCTGCTGTTTAAGGTATTACTGATGATTTATTTTTTTACCACTGTATATTGTTTACTCTCTGCTCACTCTGTTTTTCTCTACTACAGAGTCTCTGTTGAATGTAGCTGTGGAATGGATTTACAGCCAGTAGAAAGGTGATGCGGGTAGAACACCCTATTGGAAAACGACTGTCACCTTTGCCTGTAGGTGTTCAAAGCTAACACCATGCCATAAGGAACTGTGTGCTACAACGATTTTACTGTGGGCTGGAACTATTCTTTTGGGCTGGGCTCCACTTTCAACATGCTGATAGCTAGCAATAGCATTTTCAGAGAGCTCTTCCAATGTCTCTGGCCGACAGCAGGCCTCCGAGCTCCTCAGTCAGTGGAATAGTCCTTAATTAGGAACAACAAACACACTGCACCGCCATCTGCTCTACATAAATAGATATATTGGACACATCAAGCTGCCGTGGAGAGGCTCAAGCCGGCAGCTGGCAGCTGGCACTTCTGCATGTGTGCACCTGTGTCTGTATAGTTAGTGTGTATGTTTCCCTGTCTGCATGTGTGTGTGAATGTTCGCCACCTTGGATCCTGCTCGGAGCCACACACAGCCCGGGCGCCCAGCCTTCGGCCCGGAGATGCTGCAGACCAACAACTACTCCCTGGTGCTGCTGATCCAGCTGAGCCTGTTGACCTTTGACCTGTTCGTCAACTCCTTCAGCGAGCTGCTGAGGGCCGCGCCCGTCGTCCAGCTGGTGCTCTTCATGTAAGACGCGGGGAAGGATGGGAAAGCCAGGGAGTAGACTCTGATGTAAATTCATTATTTAAAGCTTCTTCATTTAAGAGGTAGAAAGGGTGGGAGAAAAGGGGGATTGACACAATGTAAAAAGCAGTGTTTCTCAACTCTGGTCCCTGAGCACAGTGTGTGCGTGTGTTCATTTGTGTGTCTTCATTCATTTAACGTAACTGTAACTAAATGGAAGCTCCTCTCTCTCTCTCTCTCTCTCTCAGTATCCAGGACATAGCCATCCTGTTTAACCTGATCATCATTCTGCTGATGCTGTTCAACACCTACGTGTTCCAGGTGGGCCTGGTGTCCTTGCTGCTGGAGCGCTTCAGGGCCCTGCTGCTGCTCTCTGCCCTCTACCTGACCCTCAGCATCTCCCTACACTCCTGGATCATGGTACGCTGTGTGTGTCACTTAAAATCCAAGGTTATTCGTCACATACACAGTTTACAGCAGGTTTGAAAGGTGCAGCGAAATGATTATGTGTTGGCTCCCTCAATGCAGTACATTAGTCAATATCAACAACAAAAAGAGTCAAGTCATAAATAACAAGTAAGAGAGATAATATGCATAGTAATAATGGACTGTATTTACACTGCATTTACAAATATAAAGTGGGCAGTGAGGGACTTGGTCAAGCAGTGGAATAAATGGTATTTAATAGAACAGCAGCGTTGACTGTGTGTGTTGCACTCGCCAGGGGCGAAAATCTGAGATCAACCTTGGAGGGGACAATTACATTAAATTTTCTCAAGAGCAATTCCTGAGGGGGACACCAAAAGTAGTGCTGTAACACATAGCATACGTTGTTAAATGTATATTGAGGAACCATAATTCCTACAACTGGATAATTGATAGGTACAGTAGTTAACTGAAGGGTTTTCCCAACTTGTTCAAATATTTAAATCATTATAATTCTACTACTAATAATAGTTATAGCAGTGCTCCTTACCAGTCCAGTATGTATGCAGGTATTCATACTTACAACCAGCAATATCAAGAAAGGTCAGTAGGTGACAATGGTACTGTACACTGTATGGGTGTAGTTTTCATAAATACAATGAACATGGTGTGATCACATCTAAAAGAATCTCCATTGAGAACCATCACAAAGTTGGTCTCCGTATTGAATTGACCTTTTAATTGGACTTTTTCTGATACATTTATATAGTCATTAAATATGTCCACCTGGCCTGAGTCTATTACAATATCTTTGCAAGAACAAAAAGCTTAAAATAAGTACAGTTCTAAAAGCAAAATAACTACTTCAATGAAAACCCCAAATAAATCAACCAAAATATCCTTCAGTCAGTGTCTCAACTCTTCAAACAGCAGCTATGGACAAGTATGTCGCACAAAGTATGCAATTTTAAATAAAATAACATGAAATAAATCATTTGTAAGTGTACTGAAAACTACTAAACAAAAGAAGAACTATCAATTACACCATGGGTTCTCAAACAGGGGTCCATGGACTAATTGCAAGGAGTCCGTGAAATAAAAAAGTGTAATGAATGTAGTCAGTACCACAAGGTTTCCAGTAAGTTTACATATAATATAGAGGGGGTGGAGGTCCCTGAGGACCGCTCAAAACCTTGCCTGCTTTGCCTCAAAATATGCAGGGGTTCCAGTACCCCAAAAAGGTTGAGAACCACTGCTATACACACTACTGAACAAAATAACCGAGCATATGTTTGCGGGTTTCCTCAACAACACATCAGTTGGCACTTTCGCAATGCCCTCGCCTGTTGTCTCCGACACCCTGTATAGCCCAATAAACTCCTTGTGAGGGACAAGGTCATGGTCAACATAACGCAGACAGACATTCTCCTGTTCAGCACCAGAGACATCTTGAGTACCATCAACAATTAATGAAAATTGTACAATCGGAAGAGACCCAATCTCAGCTGCAATGCCTCGAATGACTATTGGCCATGATGTTCAGAATTTCATTCTGTGCTTTGGGGCCTGTGTACATTGTGGTACGCTCTGTTAACCACTTCAGTAAAATGGGATCATCCTCTTCTGCCCTAAATTTCAAAATCTGGTATAAATTCCCACTGTCATCCGTGTGGCCTCTAAAGGCTTGTCCCTGTCTTACTACATGCCGCACCGAACTAACAATTTTCATCAAGCAATGCCTTGCGTCATCCTGCTGTTTACCCCACGCGCTGGACATAACTGGACACTGATTGGATTTAGCTGGTGTGCTGTTACAATTACAAAGTGGCGGTGGGTTTGGCAATTTTGATGTGCTGTGAATTTTTCAATGCCTTTTCTCCAGTTCCTAAATCCTGCACTAATGAAGGCAGCATCAGCTCTTTGGCCAAAAGATGGCTGGCTTGAAAACCCTTGGCTACAGTGAAAACACAACACTCCTTTTATTGATGGATTATAATGTAGCCAGGGGAAATCGCGAAACCATCTCTCTTGAAACGTCAACACTCTGTTGGCAAGAGTTTGCGGTTCTATAAATTGTGGGTGTGGCTGATATGGTTTTGTGCCATCACTGTGGTAACTGGACAATGCTGTGCCACTGTCCCCTATACTGGTGCTGATGGCAACAAGGGTGACACTTGGTCCTGCCGTGGCTGTGACACTGTCCTCTGAAGTCTCTCTCCCTAGCTCTTTCCCTTTCACCACCCTAACTGACTCAGTCTGTCTCCTAGAAAATAAATAAGGTGTTTGCCGTACTCCTAACTACCGGTACCCAAAACTACACAATTAATCACAACAGCAATACCATTGCCGTAAACAAATCTTAGTTTAGTCACCAGTTTAAGTTGAGAGTGGGGGTATCCATGGCATTTTCCAATTATGTCCCTATTTTACAAGTCAAAAAAATTGAGAACCTTTCATAATGTTGCCAAACAAAGACTCAACAAACTTACCTGAGACTCCCTGTCTTTATTTATTTATTTTATTTATTTTATTTAACCTTTATTTAACCAGGTAGGCAAATTGAGAACACGTTCTCATTTACAATTGCGACCTGGCCAAGATAAAGCAAAGCAGTTCGACACATACAACAACACATAGTTACACATGGAGTAAAAACAAACATATAGTCAATAATACAGTGAAAAAAAAATAAGTCTATATACAATGTGAGCAAGTGAGGTGAGATAAGGGAGGTGAAGGCAAACAGATATATGTATAAATAAATAAAATATAAAAAGGCCATGGAGGCGAAGTGAGTACAACAGAGCAAGTAAAATAAAAACTAAAAAACACTGGAATGGTTGGTTTGCATTGGAAGAAAGTGCAAAGTAGAGACAGAAATAATGGGGTGCAAAGGAGCAAAATAAATTAATAAATAAATACAGTAGGTAAAGAGGTAGTTGTTTGGGCTAAATTGTAGATGGGTTATGTACAGGTGCAGTAATCTATGAGCTGCTCTGACAGCTGGTGCTTAAAGCTAGTGAGGGAGATAGGTGTTTCCAGTTTCAGAGATTTTTGTAGTTCGTTCCAGTCATTGGCAGCAGAGAACTGGAAGGAGAGGCGTCCAAAGGAAGAATTGGTTTTGGGGGTGACTAGAGAGATATACCTGCTGGAGCGCGTGCTACAGGTAGGTGCTGCTATGGTGACCAGCGAGCTGAGATAAGGGGGGACTTTACCTAGCAGGGTCTTGTAGATGACCTGGAACCAGTGGGTTTGGCGACGAGTATGAAGCGAGGGCCAGCCAACGAGAGTGTACAGGTCGCAGTGGTGGGTAGTATATGGGGCTTTGGTGACAAAACGGATGGCACTGTGATAGACTGCATCCAATTTATTGAGTAGGGTTTTGGAGGCTATTTTGTAAATGACATCACCGAAGTCGAGGATTGGTAGGATGGTCAGTTTTACAAGGGTATGTTTGGCAGCATGAGTAAAGGATGCTTTGTTGCGGAATAGGAAGCCAATTCTAGATTTGACTTTGGATTGGAGATGTTTGATGTGGGTCTGGAAGGAGAGTTTACAGTCTAACCAGACACCTAGGTATTTGTAGTTGTCCACATATTCTAAGTCAGAGCCGTCCAAAGTAGTGATGTTGGACAGGCGGGCAGGAGCAGGCAGCGATCGGTTGAAGAGCATGCATTTGGTTTTACTTGTATTTAAGAGCAGTTGGAGGCCACGGAAGGAGAGTTGTATGGCATTGAAGCTCGCCTGGAGGGTTGTTAACACAGTGTCAAAAGAAGGGCCAGAAGTATACAGAATAGTGTCGTCTGCGTAGAGGTGGATCAGAGAATCACCAGCAGCAAGAGCGACATCATTGATGTAAACAGAGAAGAGAGTCGGTCCAAGAATTGAACCCTGTGGCACCCCCATAGAGACTGCCAGAGGCCCGGACAACAGACCCTCCGATTTGACACACTGAACTCTATCAGAGAAGTAGTTGGTGAACCAGGCGGCAATCATTAGAGAAACCAAGGCTGTCGAGTCTGCCAATGAGGATGTGGTGATTGACAGAGTCAAAAGCCTTGGCCAGGTCAATGAATACGGCTGCACAGTATTGTTTCCTATCGATGGCGGTTACGATATCGTTTATGACCTTGAGCGTGGCTGAGGTGCACCCATGACCAGCTCTGAAACCAGATTGCATAGCGGAGAAGGTGTGGTGTGATTCGAAATGGTCGGTAATCTAATTGTTGACTTGGCTTTCGAAGACCTTAGAAAGGCAGGGTAGGATAGATATAGGTCTGTAGCAGTTAGGGTCAAGGGTGTCCCCCCCTTTGAAGAGGGGGATAACCGCAGCTGCTTTCCAATCTTTGGGGATCTCAGACGACACGAAAGAGAGGTTGAAGAGGCTAGTAATAGGGGTGGCAACAATTTCAGCAGATAGTTTTAGAAAGAAAGGGTCCAGATTATCTAGCCCGGCTGATTTGTAAGGGTCCAGATTTTGCAGCTCATTAAGAACATCAGCTGACTGAATTTGGGAGAAAGAGAAATGGGGAAGGCTTGGGCGAGTAGCAGAGGGGAGGGCAGTGCTGTTGTCCGGGGTAGGGGTAGCCAGGTGGAAAGCATGGCCAGCCGTAGAAAAATGCTTATTGAAATTCTCAATTATAGTGGATTTGTCGGTGGTGACAGTGTTTCCTATCTTCAGAGCGGTTGGAAGCTGGGAGGAGGTGTTCTTATTCTCCATGGACTTTACGGTGTCCCAGAACTTTTTTGAATTTGTGTTGCAGGAAGCAAATTTCTGCTTGAAAAAGCTAGCCTTGGCTGTTCTAACTGCCTGTGTATATTGGTTTCTGGCTTCCCTGAAAAGTTGCATATCACGGGAGCTGTTCGATGCTAATGCAGAACGCCATAGGATGTTTTTCTGATGGTTAAGGGCAGTCAGGTCAGGAGAGAACCAAGGGCTATATCTGTTCCTGGTTCTAAATTTCTTGAATGGGGCATGCTTATTCAAGATGGTGAGGAAGGCATTTTTAAAAAATGACCAGGCATCCTCTACTGACGGGATGAGATCAATATCCTTCCAGGATATCCCGGCCAGGTCGATTAGGAAGGCCTGCTCGCTGAAGTGTTTCAGGGAGCGTTTGACAGTGATGAGTGGAGGTCGTTTGACCGCTGACCCATTACGGATGCAGGCAATGAGGCAGTGATCGCTGAGATCTTGGTTGAAAACAGCAGAGGTGTATTTGGAGGGCAAGTTTGTTAGGATGATATCTATGAGGGTACCCGTGTTTACGGAATTGGGGTGGTACCTGGTAGGTTCATTGATAATTTGTGTGAGATTGAGGGCATCAAGCTTAGATTGTAGGGTGGCTGGGGTGTTGAGCATGTTCAAATTTAGGTCGCCTAGCAGCACGAGCTCTGAAGATAGATGGGGGGCAATCAGTTCACATATAGTGTCCAGAGCACAGCTGGGGGCAGAGGGTGGTCTATAGCAGGCGGCAACGGTGAGAGACTTGTTTTTAGAGAGGTGGATTTTTAAAAGTAGAAGTTTAAATTGTTTGGGAACAGACCTGGATAGTATAACAGAACTCTGCAGGCAGTCTTTGCAGTAGATTGCAACACCGCCCCCTTTGGCCGTTCTATCTTGTCTGAAAATATTGTAATTGGGGATAAAAATGTCTGAATTTTTGGTGGTCTTTCTAAGCCAGGATTCAGACACGGCTAAAACATCCGGGTTGGTAGAGTGTGCTAAAGCAGTGAACAAAACAAACTTAGGGAGGAGGCTTCTAATGTTAACATGCATGAAGCCAAGGCTATTACGGTTACAGAAGTCATCAAAAGAGAGCGCCTGGGGAATAGGAGTGGAGCCAGGTACTGCAGGGCCTGGATTCAGCTCTACATCACCAGAGGAACAGAGGAGAAGTAGGATAATGGTACGGCTAAAAGCTATGAGAATTGGTCGCCTAGAGCTACTAGAGCAGAGAGTAAAAGGAAGTTTCTGGGGGCGATAAAATAGTTTAAAGGAATAATGTACAGACAAAGGTATGGTAGGATGTGAATACAGTGGAGGTAAACCTAGGTATTGAGTGATGATGAGAGAGATCTTGTCTCTAGAAACATCATTGAAACCAGGTGATGTCATCGCATATGTGGGTGGTGGAGCTGATAGGTTGGATATGGTATAGAGAGCAGGGCTAGAATCTCTACAGTGAAATAAGCCAATAAACACTAACCAGAACAGCAATGGACAAGGCATATTTACATTAAGGAGAGGCATGCTTAATCGAGTGATCAGTAAGGGTCCAGTGAGTAGAGGTTGGTTGGGGTCGTGGCGATCCAGACAGCTGGCCGGGTATATGGCTATCGGTAGCAGCATAGGATGGAGGTCTGTTTGTAGATACCTCGTGCGTTTCCGTCGGTAGGTTCCGTGTAGTGGGGTTTTGTTCAGATAGCAGCCGATAGGACAGCTAACGATTAGCGGGCATCAGGTGAGCGTTCAGGTAACGTCGGGACGGATTTGCCGGTTGGATAAATCCCTCGGGCAGATAACGTCGGCAGTCAGTCGTGAAGGCCCGGTGGGGTTCCGTATCTGCAGCAGCAACAAAAGAAACGGGTCCGGATGGTGATGGAACTCCTCAGCTGGCTAGCTCCAGCATGATTTGAGTTTGCTCCGGGGTCGACGTAAGCCAATAGTCACACGGTATGCAGCTAGCTAGCTGCGAAATCAAGGTGCAAGTGTCCAGAGCCTGCGGTTGGAATCCGGGGAAACTGAGAGAAAAAAAAGTCCCGGAATGCTCCGGTCCGAGTCGCGTTGCACAAAAGTGCCGGTAGATTATCGAGCTAAAGGAATAGCTGATGACCGCAAAACGTGGGCAGCTGAAACACCAACGCTAGCTAGCAAACCGGCTAATTTCGGGGCAGCTACAGATTAGCTTCTGGCTAGCTATCGGAGTAGCTTCTGGTTAGCTATCAGGCTAGCTTCTGAATTAGCCCCTGGCTATCTTCCACGATGGATTTTCAGATTGAGATAAATAATACTTATTGTAATTGGTGAAGCGGGTTGCAGGAAAGCTTTTGCAGGAAAGCTTTTGTAGTTGAGTTCTTGGATAATAAAATAAATAAAAGATATGTGAAGAAAAGGTGTAAATATATATATATATACAGGACACGACAAGACAATACGGAAAAGACGTCTGAACTGCTAAGCCACCTTGGAGCTTGTATATGGAGCTTGTCTGCCAATCTGTCCCCAACTCTGCTGTCTGTGTGCCATCTGTTGCCTGCTCTGCCTAATGACATCATTGTGAAACATTTCCATTAGCATTTCACTTCTTTCTTATGAACATTTTATCAACTAGTCTTTGAGATATTAGGATACTAGAGTTCTTACTATGCGTTTTGGTGTACTGACAAATACTCTGATGTCCGTCTTCTTACTTTTTTCTGCCATTTTTCTACCTGGCTGGCTGGCTGGCCTAGCTGCACACACACACATTTACACAACACATGCTGCAACCTTTTGTAATTTAAATAGTTTGTTTCATATTGGCTGGCTTCCAACAATAGCTGAATTTGTAAAGCTAGCGAGCACCAATTCCGTTTCTGTGTGTTTGCTATAATCTTTGCTACCTGGTTAAATAAAGGTGAAATAAAATAAAATAAAAAAAGTTCACTAGCGACAATTTATCTTTTGCAACGAGACCATTATATATATTTAAGACAATGGTAGAAGAGAGTGTAGTTCTGTTCTGTTCAGTTTGGACTTCAGTTTATTGCTAACCTTATCACAGGGACGTCGAAGCACTACAGCTGCATGCTGATCTTGGAATAAACTGACGATAGCAAAGATTCCATCTTTGACGACGCCACATAAATGGAATAGGTACTAGCTAGCTTGATAGTTAATGTTTGCTTTAGTTTGCGCGCTAGCTCTGCAAATTCCCCTAGTGTGTGAACCCTGCCAACATAAAAATAAATAAATAACATTGCTATGGACCTGCTATGGATTGATTGGATTAACCTCACGTCAGTTACGTACATGTCCCTTTCGGACAGTAGATACGAACTCTCTATTACCTTGCCAGCTAAAGAACTGGCAGTGGATCAAACCATTGTGAGGCAAAGGGCGGGGGGGGTCGCAATCTTTTGAAATTTAAATGCGCTATTAAGTGTCTATAATCAGCACAAGTGCTTTCATTGCGTATTATTAATATTATTGAAATTACATAGTTATGTTTACAGTGATATATTGGGGGGGACAAATCATATTTTTCCCAAGATGGGGGGGTCGTGTCCCCCCCGTCCCCCCTGGGATTTCCGCCTATGGCACTCGCACTTGACTTTCTCCCCCCCCCCCCCCCCCCTACTAGCACCGACTTTGTGATTAGCTACTTTATTGAGGTAAAATGTATTTACTATGATTGAGATATGACTGAGATATGTGATTGTCCCACCATATGTGGCTGTCCCATCACTAACTGTATGTCACTCTGGATAAGAGTGTCTGCTAAATGACTCAAATGTACAAATGTCAAGTGTGTGTGTTTATGGATGTGTTTGTGTGTACGTTTTTTGTAAGGGTTGGATGTGTGGGTAATCAGTGCAAATAATCTCTAAAGTGCAGATCATCTTTGAGGTGAAAATAGTCTCTAAGGTGCAGTCTGTGCAGGCAGACAGCTAGGATTAGCTGTTCAGCAGTCTGATGGCCCGGTGGTCGTAGCTGTCTCAAAGCCTGTTGTTCTGAGACCCGATGCTCCGATACCGCTTGCAAGGTGGTAATGGAGTGAATAGTCCGTGGCTCAGTTGACCAGAGTCCTTGACGAGCTTAATGGCTTCAAGTTTTCTGTAGGCCTCCGAATCGTTTATTACATGTGTATTGTAATTTACTATCAAATTATGGTTTATTATATGTTTTAGTGAAAGAATGCTATCCCTCAAACTGTATGGTGTATTGGGTTGTGTCTATCTCTGCAGAATCTACGCTGGCTAAAATCAAACCGCTATGTGTGGACTGATGGTCTCCAAGTGCTTTTTGTCTTCCAAAGAATAGGTGAGGCTGTCTTTGATCACACACTTACTGAAACGCATTTTAGGAAACCTTTTAGGCCTGAAACGCAATCCATCTTGGGTGCCTTCATTGAATCAAATAAGGTGGAGATCAGTGCTACATGGCAAATACTTATTGAAGGTGGGTAGTACTACATCAGCCATGCACAAACACACGCACACCCAGCTCTCATACTGTTTATTGATATAGCGTAGTAGATAGGTACCAAGTTGACCCTTGAGTGCCATATGGGTCTGATTTTCATTCCCTTTATCTCCTAATTGGTTAAGAGGATTTATTGTTTGTTGTCTTTTCTGTTTCAAAACCAAATGACTTCAGTATTTCATTGGCGTGTGATGTGTGTTTGTGTGCAGCGTCCGTGTTGTACTACTACTTCTACAAGCGCACCACAGAGTACCTGGGTGACCCTCGGCTCTATGAAGACTCGCCTTGGCTCAGAGACGCCTTTGCCAATGCCAGGGCCCGCCAGTGAGCAAAGAGCAGTGTGTGGACATGAAACTGGTATGGACAGATCCAAAATAAACCCCTCCCCGTCCCGCGGACACAGAGAGACACTGCTACAGGACACAGAGAGACACTGCTACAGGACACAGAGAGACACTGCTACAGGACACAGAGAGACACTGCTACAGGACACAGAGAGACACTGCTACAGGGCACAGAGAGACACTGCTACAGGACACAGAGAGACACTGCTACAGGACACAGAGAGACACTGCTACAGGACACAGAGAGACACTGCTACAGGACACAGAGAGACACTGCTACAGGACACAGAGAGACACTGCTACAGGACACAGAGAGACACTGCTACAGGACACAGAGAGGCACTGCTACAGGACACAGGGAGACACTGCTACAGGACACAGAGAGACACTGCTACAGTGCGTGCAGAGCTGAAATAGACGCTTCAGTGCACAGGCCTGAGCTAATATGGAGGGGGAAACCAGAGGGAAGACCTCTGTGCTCTATCAGACATGGGACAACTTTAACAAGGAGGGTCAAAAATTAGATTCTGCTTGGATACAGCAAGCCACTTTACAGATCAAGCCAGATGTACAGGCAAACTGGTTTAGGGCCTTGATTAATGGACAGAATGTTATACCAAGATGACTTTGATGCTAACATGTGGGAACTCATAGTTTGATGTGACATTGACACAACAAGTTATATTTTTTTCACACTTTGAAACAAGGTTTGTCTGTGTCATCTATCAATGTAATTATTATGTGTTGTTTTTCATGTGGAATGATTTGTGAGTTTGTGTGCCAGATTTTCTTGTGAAGATGACTGGAAAAGAAAAACCAATAATGTTTTATGTGTTTTAAAATGCTTACTTTTTTCCTGCTTTTTGTACAAATGTATTAAACAAAACCCAGACAGTACATAAACTGATAAACCGTGTCTGTGCTCAGTATGCACACACATGCGCTCAGCATAAGCACACATTTGTGACACATCAATTTACGTCACAAGCTCTCAGCATTGTGACTGAGCTTACCTTATTCTTATGACCCTATGCAGTCATTGCATTGATGTAAACCCACTGGATTAACAGATGGAAAAAGACAAACTGTTAAACAGTCATATGCATGCAAAATCTCCAAAAACAATTTGGGTGAATAGAATATATGCTGTGCAGATACAATATGTCTCAGAATAGGGGACTAAAGACCTACGTCAGTCTATATATTACTGAAGGTAAAACTGGATGTGTCAGTCAATTTATCACCACATCTCTCCTAATCCACCCCATAAATAGTGCTTGACAGTAAAAATACACACCAATACACAGTACGCATGCTTGCTTTCAAGAAGCCACAGACGGATCTATTTTTATACCTGGGATTAATCAGGGATTTAGTCTTTAGCCTACAATCCACAGGCCAGTGTTTTTGACAGCAGTGATGTCACCTCAGGCCATGTGTTTATGAAGGTGTCAGCAAGGATGGTGGATAAACCAAGATGTCTTACTCAGGGAGTTTACCATTGGAAAAAATGGTCAATGTTCCTTTCTGTGTAAGTGGGTGTTCCCTGAGTATGCTTTCCCGTGTGAGACCAATGGCTCTGGTCTACTTATTGTCCTCTCCCCGCTCTCCCCATACACCCTGACTAGAAAAAATTTGCCAGGGAAATGTCTCGCTTCTGGCACCCCATCCGTGGGGCGGGAACAATAAGTAGACCGGGTGGGCCGTCCCCAAAGAAATTGAGGCAGGTGTCTCGCTTTCTCTACCATCTCTGGTGTCAGTCCTATGTTAACCTAACTGGGTGTGCACACACACACACAGTACTAGAATGCCTGCCACTTTGACCATTATCGATTTGGGTTGATACAGTAAGTAGATTAAAAACGTCATATTACAGCGGGGTAAGCCAAATAATTGAAGTTGTGGAACCCTCTTGTGTCCAATGCAGATGGACAGTGCACGGTATTATACAAATGAACGCACCAACGACAAATCGACTTCCGAGCCACATGGGGCGCTGTGAAAGTAAATATCAATCTAGAGCTTTTAGCAATCCACTTCCGCTTGTTTTTTTTAATAATAATTTTAATATCCATGGTTTCAACACTTGAGAAGGACTGATACAATTTCGCTGGTGTTCTTATTCTGTCCTGTAACGCCATGTCGTATAATTACGTGGTAACAGCGCAGAAACCGACGGCAGTCAATGCCTGCATCACCGGTAAATGTGTTGTTCTTGTTTCTTGTTAGCTTCGCGCACCTCATCCACTAAAACGTTAAGCTCCCGCGCGAGAAGCCAAGCTACAGGCACTTGCAGGCCAGGCCCCCTTTGATATTGTTTTGCCAGCATGTCTATCAAGTCCATTAAATAGCAATTTTGAATAACCATCCACGGTATGGGAAATGTGGTTTGCATCGACATATCATATGGCTAGTTATCAATTGCCATTCAAGTGAACACAAGATAGCACGAGTCAGTGGGTACTCCTGCTCAGCCAGGATGTGTTGAAGCCAACGCTAGCTATCTTTAGCTGTTTGTTGATGTCAATTTGTTTGCTACTTAACGTCAGTCAATTGGATTGCTATTAGCTTCTTGTTTAACAGTTTGCTAAGAGTCTTAGACAGGTTTGGAACTTCAGTGTTGCTAAATTACACAGGTAGCAGACAGGCCACTGTGCCAGTCAATATGTCCACCTAAATAATAAATTGGCAAATTATACAATCAGGGACACTGCATAGTTACGAATGTAGGGCAATTTACTTAGTTAGCTAACGTTATCCTTTAACTGCCTGCATTTATTTGATTGCCAAAAGATTGGTGATAGCTAGCAAACTATTCAATGTATTACTTTCTAGGTTAAAATCACGTGTGATTAAAAACAAAACTTAATTTAAGGCATTATGACACTGACAAACAAATCCCATATTATTAATTTAATAAATCACGCTATCAATACAGTGCATATTTAGTGAGTAAAAATGGTTTGCTTAGCTAGACAAGTATGCCAGTTGTATTCCTAGTAGATAGAAAAACAAATACTTGAACTCCAGAAATGTGCCTTTTCAAAATACAGGAACGAGATCTGCTAGTCATACGGAAAGCACTCCCAAGAACTACTCATTTAACTATTAGAAAAAGTTAGTCCGACTGACTAGACCACCCTCTCTTCTCCAGGCCACTTCACCTCTGCGGAGGACCTGAATCTGCTCATAGCTAAAAACACACGCCTGGAGATCTATGTGGTCACAGCGGAAGGGCTCCGGCCTGTCAAAGAGGTGGGCATGTACGGCAAGATCGCCGTCATGGAGCTCTTCAGGCCAAAGGTGAGTCTACTACTACCTGTATGTTTGTGTGTGCATGTTAGTCATTTCAATAGAGAGAGGACATTTTGAAACAGGGAGGTACTACCTGAACTTGTTAAATAAGAACACAGAATTATGTTTTACATTGCAGAAGGTTCCACTACGGTGTGCCCGTCTGAACAAGACCCTGGTTTCTTTCTGTAACTGCCATACATATAAACTTATGCCGAACTTGAACATGGACATATGTTTTCACTGGCTTCATTGGAGAGGAACCTTTTGTCTGTTTTGACTGCAGGGCGAAAGCAAGGACCTGCTGTTCGTTCTCACTGCCAAATACAACGCCTGCATCCTGGAGTACAAACAGAATGGGGAGAGCATCGACATCATCACCCGCGCCCACGGCAACGTGCAGGTAGGAGAAAAATAAATATGAGCATAGCCAGTGTCTTTGAGCTGTTGGAGATCAAAGTATGTTCTGCATAACTACAACAGGAATACTCTGCAGACTGAAACAATAGGATGCTGTGAAACTCCTCTTAACATGACCAACTTATTTATTTTTGAATAGGACCGCATCGGGCGTCCCTCGGAGACGGGCATCATCGGCATTGTAGACCCTGAGTGCCGCATGATCGGCCTGCGGCTGTACGACGGCCTATTCAAGGTGATCCCGTTGGACCGGGAGAACCGAGAACTCAAGGCCTTCAACATCCGCCTGGAGGAGCTGCAGGTCATCGACGTCCACTTCCTGTACGGCTGTCAGGCGCCCACAGTCTGCTTCATCTATCAGGTAGGGAGGAGAGGAGGTAAAATAGGGTGGGGGAGGGACAGGTAGGAAGTGGTGGATGAAAGGGGTACAATGTTGGAGTGGTTGTGTGTATGCATTTATATGGGTGTATGTTGAGGGGGCACGAGTAAGAATGCACGAGTAGAAATTTCATGCTGTTTGAGAGATCATTGGGGCGTCAGAGGGGATGTGTATATGAGACAGTAGTGCTTGTCCGGTGAAAGGGGGAATGTGTGCTTTAGTTAGCAGAAATGTTGTGTGAATATCTGCGAGTGTCAGTCTGATTGTATCTGTGTGTTTGTGCTGTAGGACCCTCAGGGACGGCATGTAAAGACCTACGAGGTGTCGCTGAGGGAGAAGGAGTTCAACAAGGGGCCGTGGAAACAGGAGAACGTGGAGGCTGAGGCTTCTATGGTCATCCCAGGTGAGAAAATATCATGTCCAGGCAGGTTTAGACAATGGTTATCAGGGCCGTGATCCAATCCTCATGAGATTTACTCTATTCTGATGTCCGAAACTCTTAGATTAGTGTTTAAAGATTACTTCCACTGGAACTGCAGTGCCCAAGGGTCCTCTTCTACTTCTTCCTCTTCTAGCGTATTTGAATGTGACTCCCTTGTTGGTCGCTTGACTTGGTGGTTTATGTATTTGTCTATCTGTTTTAGTCCCAGAACCATTTGGGGGGGCTATAATCATTGGACAAGAATCGATCACTTACCACAACGGGGATAAATACTTGGCCATCGCACCTCCCACCATCAAGGTAAGGTCAACCTAAGTCAAAACAATGCAGAGTCTTTCAACTCTTTTCCAGCATCATGCACCTTCATAGCAATGATGAATTGGATATAGAGTACGTCACTTCTCCAGATGCTCAAAGCACTTTACGGAGATCAGAGGGAAACTCCCCTCATCCACCACCTCTGTTCCCTTTTCCCCAACAGCAAAGCACCATTGTCTGTCACAACCGTGTGGACCCCAACGGCTCGCGCTACCTGCTGGGGGACATGGAGGGCCGCCTGTTTATGCTGCTGCTGGAGAAGGAGGAGCTGATGGACGGGGCCGTGGTGCTCAAGGACCTCCGCGTCGAGCTGCTTGGAGAGGTACGTGTTGTAGGCCTTCTGTCTCTTTCTCGTGGTCTGTCTCCCTGGCTCTGTGTTTCTGGTTGTTTCCTCTTTTTTTGTGGTCTGTCTCATTTCCTCTCAACGTCTCTGTCTTTTGTTCTTTTTATCTGTCCTTCTCTCCATATAAAGCTTTCTCTCTTGTTCTTTCTAATGTCTCTCTTGCTTTTTCTGTTTCCCTATGATCTCTTGTTCTTTTTATCTGGCTCTGTCATCTCATATCTTGCTTTCAATGATGTCTCTCTTGAACTCTCCATTTTCTCTGCTTCTTTCCTATTTCACATTCAACATCTGCATTACACAATTGAGTCTCAATGGCAGAATTATCCTTGAGTGTGTATTGTAAAAAATGTGGTAGTGTACACCGGGCACTTTTTGTAAGTTGATGACACCTCCCTCCCTCCCTCCCTCCCTCCCTCCCTCCCTCCCTCCCTCCCTCCCTCCCTCCCTCCCATGTAGACGTCCATTGCAGAGTGCTTGACCTACCTGGACAACGGTGTGGTGTTTGTGGGTTCCAGACTGGGTGACTCTCAGTTGGTCAAGGTAAGGCTGGACCGGTCATATAGGAAACACCTCTGAATGTAACCCCCGTAAAGTGTTGGTTTTAACAATAAAACATAAATGAGAAGAAAACAATTGCGCGCCCCAATGGGTAAAAATTGTACAGCTCCAGAAAACTGTTTTTACAAGGTGCTTTTTGAGTATGGTAGAGTGTACTATAGCACTTGCAGACAACAAGGGGGATGATTCAAAGCGGCCGCGGTCATCCCCCTCTTCAAAGGGGGAGACACTCTAGACCCAAACTGTTATAGACCTATATTCATCCTGCCTTTTCTAAAGTCTTCGAAAACCAAGTAACAAACAGATCATTGATAACCATTTCGAATCCCATCGTACTTTCTCCACTAGGCAATCTGGTTTCCGAGCTGGTCACGGGTGCACCTCAGCCACGCTCAAGGTCCTAAACGATATCATAACCGCCATTGATAAAGACAGTACTGTGTAGCCGTCTTCATTGACCTGGCTAAGGCTTTCGACTCTGTCAATCACCGCATTCTTATTGGCAGGCTCAACAGCCTTGGTTTCTCAAATGACTGCCTCGCCTGGTTCACCAACTACTTCTCAGACAGAGTTCAGTGTGTCAAGTCGGAGGGCCTGTTGTCCGGAACTCTGGCAGTCTTTATGGGGGTGCCACAGGGTTCAATTCTCGGGCCAACTCTTTTCTCTGTATATATCAATGATGTCGCTTTTGCTGCTGGTGATTATATGATCCACCTCTACGTAGTCGACACCATTCTGTACACATCTGGTCTTTCTTTGGACACTGTGTTAACTAACCTCCAAACGAGCTTCAATGCCACACAACACTTCTTCTGTGGCCTCCAACTGCTCTTAAATGCAAGTAAAACAAAATGCATGCTCTTCAACCGATCGCTGCCCGCACCCGCCCGCCTGACTAGCATCACTACTCTGGATGGTTCTGACATAGAATATGTCGACAACTATAAATACCGAGGTGTCTGGGTAGTCTTTAAACTCTCCTTCCAGACTCACATTAAGCATCTCCAATCCAAAGTTAAATCTAGAATTGGCT
The DNA here is from genome assembly GCF_029448725.1 of Salvelinus fontinalis. NCBI lineage: Eukaryota > Metazoa > Chordata > Actinopteri > Salmoniformes > Salmonidae > Salvelinus > Salvelinus fontinalis. The sequence goes on from NC_074699.1 coordinate 3,956,263, forward strand.
CCCTATTTCGCAACAAAGCATCCTTCACTCATGCTGCCAAACATACCCTGCGCACCCCGCTAACTAGCTAGCCATGTCACATCGGTTACACCAGCCTAATCTCGGGAGTTGATAGGCTTGAAGTCATAAACAGCTCAATATTTTAAGCATTGGGAAGAGCTGCTGGCAAACGCATGAAAGTGCTGTTTGAATGAATGCTTACGAGCCTGCTGCTGCTGCCTACCACCACTCAGTCAGACTGCTCTATCACATATCAAATCATAGACTTAATTATAACATAATAACACACAGAAATACGAGCCTTTGGTCATTAATATGGTCGAATCCAGAAACTATCAATTAGGAAACAAAACGTTTATTCTTTCAGTGAAATACGGAACCGTTCTGTATTTTATCTAACGAGTGTCATCCCTAAGTCTAAATATTGCTGTTACATTGTACAACCTTCAATGTTATGTCATAATTATGTAAAATTCTGGCAAATTAATTACGGTCTTTGTTAGAAGGCAACCGGAAGGTTGCAAGATCGAATCCCCGATCTGACAAGGTAAAAATCAGTCGTTCTGCCCCTGAACAAGGCAGTTAACCCACCTATGCCGCCATTGAAAATAAGAATGTTTTCTTAACTGACTTGCCTAGTTAATTAACGGAGTAAAAAAATATTTTTCAAATTCGGCCAAGTCGGTGTACAAAAATACCGATTTACGATTGTTATGGAAACTTGAAATCGGCCCTAATTAATCGGCAGACCTTTATTGGAGACTCATATCTCACTTACTAACTTTAAGCATCAGCTGTCAGAGCAGCTTACCGATCACTGCAGCTGTACACAGCCCATCTGTAAATAGCCCATCCAACTACCTACCTCATCCCCATATTTGTTTTGTTTTTCTGCCCTTTTGCACACCAGTATTTCTACTTACACATCCTCATCTGCACATTTATCACTCCAGTGTTTAATTTGCTAAATTATAATTACTTCGCCATTATGGCCTATTTATTGCCTTACCTCCTTACTTCATTTGCACACACTGTATACAGATTTTCTCTATTGCGTTATTGACTGTATGTTTGTTTATTCCATGTGTAACTCTGTGTTGTTTTTGTCGCACTGCTTTGCTTTATCTTGGTCAGGTAGCATATGTAATTGAGAAGTTGTTCTCAACTGGCCTACCTGGTTAAATAAAGGTAACATAAAAATTGCCCAGTAATCAAAAGGTACAGATCAAACCAGTTTTGAAATTCAAGAGTATAAGAAAGGATAAGCAAGCATCACTATTATTTTCTGTACTGAGTGGTGGACATCATCCCCTTTGTTTCAAAGAAAAATAAGTATGGTCAAAGTCCACTTGTTATTTATCTGGAGTTGTCACATTATTGTTATGGCTTGTAATGGAAATGATTATTCCCCTCCAGCTCAATGTGGACAGTAACGACTCAGGGTCGTACGTGGCGGTGATGGAGACCTTCACCAACCTGGGGCCCATCGTGGACATGTGTGTGGTGGACCTGGAGAGACAGGGACAGGGCCAGCTGGTCACCTGCTCTGGAGCGTTCAAGGAGGGCTCCCTCAGGATCATCCGGAATGGTATCGGGATCCACGAGCACGCCAGCATCGACCTGCCAGGGATCAAAGGTCAGTAGGAGGGCCTCTGGGGGGGGGGGGGGTGCGCTGCTCTCTGGACAAATACCCAATCAACCCCTAGCCCCTATCCCCCTGGACATTTGAAGATCTGAAGGAGTTGAATTGGTATAAGCAATATATGGTAGTTCCTCTACCTCTGATACATTAGGGCCAAATTCGAGCTGGCTTGAATGGAATTGTCAAATTCAAGCTGGGTGGAGGGAAACCCAGGCCAGCCCAGTTTCACAACTGGTGCCAGCTCAATTAGAATCCGGGCTGGTGACGCCGTTACTACACAACCACCAAGCTGATCACTGCTGGATGCTGACGCAACATTTAGCTAGCTTGTCTGGGCTTGTTGCTGTCAGCTAGCACATGGACATGCAGTAGTCAGACATGACACGAGTTACCACCATAGCTGGATCCTTCATTCATTTTTGCACCACACAAACTTTTAGGAGAACAGTCAGCCCTAGAATGCCAGCTACCTAAAGCATTAGCTTGCAAATCAGTTGAAACTAGCTAACGTGTGCTAGCAGGAATTTTAGCTGACCAGGTCGTATTTAATGTTCGTTAGCTACATCATATCAAACCTGTCGTCTGGTTTGCTTGGTTAGCTAGCTAGCTAATAGCCAATGCCATGGTAAGCAAGGTTGGAATTAAGCTAGCTAGCTAGCCTCTTGTATGTAAATCGCATATATTTGGGGACCCTATTAGATTTTTTAAATGTAATTCAGTCTGGTATTAGAACGGTAGCCCCTATCTGCAAAGGCAGGGTGTCTGCAGAAAGCTGAGTATCTTGGCTATTGATCTGTGCGTTAAAATCATTGGTGTGTCTTACTACTGTGACTTACTACTGACTCCAATTGCTCTTAAATACAAGTAAAACTAAATGCATGCTCTTCAACCGATCACTACCTGCCCTCCCGTCCAACATCACTACTCTGGACGGTTCTGACTTAGAATATGTGGACAACTACAAATACCTAGGTGTCTGGTTAGACTGTAAACTCTCCTTCCAGACTCACATCAAACATCTCCAATCCAAAGTTAAATCTAGGATTGGCTTCCTATTTCGCAACAAAGCATCCTTCACTCATGCTGCCAAACATACCCTTGTAAAACTGACCATCCTACCGATCCTCGACTTCGACGATGTCATTTACAAAATAGCCTCCAACACCCTACTCAATAAATTGGATGCAGTCTATCACAGTGCCATCCGTTTTGTCACCAAAGCCCCAAATACTACACACCACTGCGACCTGTACGCTCTCGTTGGCTGGCCCTCGCTTCATACTCGCCAAACCCAGGTCATCTACAAGACCCTGCAAGGTAAAGTCCCCCCTTATCTCAGCTCGCTGGTCACCATAGCAGCACCCACCTGTAGCACGCGCTCCAGCAGGTATATCTCTCTGGTCACCCCCAAAACCAAATCTTCCTTTGGCTGCCTCTCCTCCTTCCAGTTCTCTGCTGACAATGACTGGAATGAACTACAAAAATCTCTGAAACTGGAAACACTTATCTCCCTCACTAGCTTTACGCACCAGCTGTCAGAGCAGCTCACAGATTACTGCACCTGTACATAGCCCATCTATAATTTAGCCCAAACAACTACCTCTCCCCCTACTGTATTTATTTATTTTGCTCCTTTACACCCCATTATTTCTATCTCTACCTTGCACATTCTTCCACTGCAAATCTACCATTCCAGTATTTTACTTGCTCTATTGTATTTACTTCGCCACCATGGCGTTTTTTTGCCTTAACCTCCCTTATCTCACCTCATTTGCTCACATTGTATATAGACTTATTTTTCTACTGTATTATTGACTGTATATTTGTTTTACTCCATGTGTATCTCTGTGTTGTTGTATGTGTCGAACTGCTTTGCTTTATCTTGGCCAGGTCGCAATTGTAAATGAGAACTTGTTCTCAACTTGCCTACCTGGTTAAATAAAGGTGAAATTAAAAAAACTACCATATATGAGCATACTAATGTATAAGGGCAGGCTGTGCCGATGACCTAATTTCAAGATGGTTGCTACCTACAATCCGGTTAGAGTTGTGAAGCATTAACGAAATGCACACGGAATACGTTGATTCACACCGAAAGCTGGGACTCCACAGATCACGAGGATGTCTTTTTTTGTCTGCCTGTGACCTACCGTTATTGATCACCAGCCCCGAGAGACAAAATATTGATTTTACACAACGTTTTAACCTAACATTAAACATCTTACAAGATAAGCTTCGATTTGGCCTGTGTTTGAGCTATAGCTACTTGGGGGGGTGTGACATTAATCCTTAGGTTGGTAGGAACAAATGTAGCCTATTGCCAATGGTATCTGATGATGAATGACTTAATGGCAACATCGAATGTCCGAGTGACTATCTTTGTTTATGAAAAATCTGATAAACACTTGGATATCCTCTGTGTGTCCCTTGACACCACCACAATGTTTAAGAGAGGTTGCTGTTCTAGAAATGTAGTTTTCTATAGTGAACAATCGCTTTTGGGCACATCCAGTGTGCTAAAACAGTACAATTACCACATTGGGACACTTGTACCCTTGATACCACATAACATCACCACAATGTTTGAGTGAGGTTGATATGGTAGCAATTGTGTTTTTATACTTAACAAATAGCAGTTAGGGATGATCTCATTTACAGATGTGCCACTTTGGAGAGGTTTAGGGACACTTGGAAATGTCCCGTGACCACACCTGACACCACTTACTAAGATATCTGCCCATTTCTCATTAGGTCTATCAATCCCATTTTCTTCTGATATTGTTCACATTGTGGAAGCCATGTGATGTTATTCCAGCTTTGGGCATCAATAATTCACTTATAGCTTGTCAATGAAAGATTGGTTTCAAAATATTTATTTTATTTTGTGTGTGCTTGATCTTGTGTATTCTGAACTATGTAACTCATTTCTTCTAATAATTTCCTCATCTCCCAGATGTCTTTTTCCCAAATACACAAGTTTTGGCACGTCAGAATCATGTAATTACACATGAATAGCAGTTACTTTTGGGTATGTCGATTTATGCGGAAATCTACATTTTCCCATCACATCTAAGAGGCTAGCCTGTTATGCTAGCGAAGACACTAACCGTTTAGCTAGCTAGCTAACATCAGCAAGCTAAATACATGGCACTGAGTCTGGCTGGCACTGTCAGGAGTATGGGATAATGTTAGTTACAGCATGGTGAGGGTGAATTAAATTCTTCAACGTCATGCTAGCTAGCAACATTAGCGAAACCAGCTGCAGTCACATATTGGCTACCTAGCAACATGACATCATTTCTGCAGGCAGGGGAAATGCAATTTGAGCTAACCCACCAAGGCCAGCCCAACCTGGGTTGACTTCAAAGTGCCAATGGAAATGGGGCTTCAGTGGGATTTTCTCCATATTGTTTGCATCTGAATAATCTTTGCCGTTTATGATTGTCGTTTTTTTTTTTTTTTTTTTTTATCGGCCTCTTACTCTTGAACACGCTGATGAGACGCAATTAGTTTACTTGGGCAATTGAGGCCCAGATGGTTTTTGTTCTCTATCTGGGCCCACCAGGACTGTGGCCACGGCACAGATCAATTAAGCTACAGCGTTGACTCCTTTCTAGTTCAGGGTCCTGTTCACTAGGGACCTAAATGGAAGAAAACAGACTAGAACCGGGAGGGACTACCTGGACTTAATCCAATAGTAGTCCAAATAAGAATCTCATTATTGTTTTCTGTTGCAAAATACTTTGAAACATTTTCTGTTTGCCCTAATGAAACACCACCTAGATAGAGTGCTGCTTGTCTTCTAGTTCAGTGGAACACTTGACGTTTATTTTCCTCCATATTTTGTTGTTGTTGTCCTCCCAGGTTTGTGGCCCCTTCGCTCGGAGGCTGGGAGGGAGACAGACGATATGCTGGTCCTGTCTTTCGTCGGCCAGACAAGGTGAGACAACCAGTGGTGGCCTTATAGAAAGGTTCTGCACGTGTTCACCACAATGCAATCACCCCCTGTCCAATCTGGTGAAGCCTTGCCTAATGCCACCATATCTTGTTTATATGATCGAGTTGTTGATTTGACACCTATTATAACAAAAGGGAAAATACACAGACAAAACAAAACATTTATTTAATTTCGAGTGTCAGACATTGTTGACATGGATTGATTTTTATACCAATTATAACAATATAAGGAGTTTACAAAGGTTGAAATTATCAAATGCATAAAGAAGCTGTTGGTCGCTAAATCCGGCGAATACTAGGACCATGAAATATCGGGAAGCTGGATCTTGTCTGAGTAGTTTACTGTGAATGTCCTCACTTACTATTACACTTAAACTGATTCACTAAGATCTTCCCACTATAGTGCTGTCTGGTCAGAACATGTTGGGGCCCATACTGGACACTTGGTCCAATAATGATTATGCTAGTTGCACTCAATAAACACTTGTGGCAATAATAATAACGGAACTACTCTTATTGCAATGGACTCACACAACACTTAGTTAGGAAACAGCGTGTGACCAGTTGATCAGCACTTCCTCTTTCTTGCAACGGCATGTAAACACTTTAACTTGAGGTGTCTAGGGCGGAGCCCTGCATTGCGTCCAAGCATCCTTATTGGTTGGAAAAGCCAAATGATTGACATGCCTGAAAGCCAATCATATTGAGTGAGCCAGCCATTTTTAAAATGTAAATTGCTTATTTACACTGAATAAAAATATAAATGCATCATGCAACAATTTCAAAGCGTTACAGTTCATTTAAGAATCAGTCAGTTGAAATGAATGAATTAGGCCCTAATCTATCGATTTCACATGACTAGGAGCACAGATGCCTTTAAAAAAAAAAAAAGTAGCAACGTAGATCAGAAAATCAGTCCGTATCTGGTGTGACCACCATTTGCCTCATGCAGCGTGACACATCTCCTTTGCATGGAGTTGATCAGGCTGTTGATTATGGCTTGTGGAATGTTATCCCACTCCTCTTCAATGGCTGTGCAAAGTTGCTGGATATTGGCCGGAACTGGAACAAGCTGTCATACACGTCAGTCCAGAGCATCCCAAACATGCTCAATGGGTGACGTATCTGGTGAGTGTGCAGACCATTTTCAGCTTCCAGGAATTGTGTACCGATCCTTGCGACATGAGGCTGTGCGTTATCATGCTGAAACATGAGGTGATGGCAGCGGTTGAATGCAGGGCTCAACATTTAAGTTTTGTCCGCTTGTCCATGGTAAGTGAAATAAATAGTTGTACAACCAGAATGTAGATTTCAGTTGTCCGAATGGACAAGTTAAAAATCACAACATCAAACAATTACTCTGATCATAATCGGATCAGGCGGCGGCACTGCCACAGGGCAGTGCGTGCTAGGCATTCTGAGTAAATTGCCTATATTCCTATTTGCTATATCACATTTCAATTCATGTTATATTTACACAAAGCAAGAGAATAATATATATGTGAAATTAACAAAAGCCTAATCCTACTAACTGAAATATCATAAAACAATTAAGACAAAATTATAGTCATGAGGAGTATTTTCTGAGATATTCTAAAAGTATTTAATGTCCTAAAGTTTGCAGCTTTTAAATGTGAATAATTATGAAATTTGGAGACTATACTATTCTCATGTTTATTTTGAGTGACATATTTTAGGCCACAAGAAGTGAAATTGAGCCAACAATACCACGATGGAGAAATCAAATGAGTCAAAAGGAAACTTAGGCTACAGCTGAGGAATGCTAATGAAAGAAATGCATAGTTGGCCGATGCCGATTTCCGTATATTTATTCCAGCAATGTGCAACCTACAACAACACATATAGTAGCCTAGGCCTAATAAGAGAGGAGGATGAGGTAAAAATGGGAATCGGTGTATAATGATCAAGTTCTGAGGACAGCAGAGTTGCTCTGCAGCCCACGATGATTTAAAACCCAGCACCGCACAGCCTGCCGGGCACTTTGACTGTGACACTCGCTCCATCTACGAGCTTCATCTCTGTTCTTCACTCATTTTCAGTCACCCCTTTGGCCGATGGTGTTACGGACCGTTGTTGTTGGGTCAAGTGACTTCTGGAAGGGCAGGACAATGAGCCTCAGGATCTTTTCATGGTATCTCTGTGCATTCAAATTGCCTTTGATAAAATGCAATTGTGTTCGTTGTCTGTAGCTTATGTCTGCCCATGTCATAACCCCACTGCCACCACTGGGCACTCAGTTCACAAAGTTGACATCCGCAATCCGATCACCCACACGATGCCATACACGCTGTCTGCCCGGCACAGTTGAACCGTGATTAATCCGTGAAGAGCACACTTCTCCACACGTACTACCAAATTCTCTAAAATGACATTGGAGGCGGCTTATGGTAGAGAAATGAACGTTAAATTCTCTGGCAATGGCTCTGGTGGACATTCCAAATTTGTGCACAAAATTTGAGATAAACTTTTTGTGCATATGGAACATTTCTGGGATCTTTTATTTCACCTCATGAAACATGGTACCAACACTTTTATATTTTGGTTCCGTATATAATAAGTTGTTCTGTGTTTGTGTGTGTCCTCAGGGTGCTGATGCTAAGCGGGGAAGAGGTGGAGGAGACTGAGCTGCCTGGCTTTGTGGACAACCTGCAGACCTTCTACTGTGGCAACGTGGCCCACCAGCAACTCATCCAGGTATACACAAACACACACACATACATATTGGGATACTATTTTTGACAATATATGGTATAACTTTGACTATCGCAATATAATTTTTTTCGCTAATTGGCTGTACCTGCACAAACTCCTATTTCCATGACTGATCAGAACTTTTCTCATGGCCCTCTTATCCCTCTGAGGCAGACGTATGGTGAGCAATATGTTTGGAACATCGAAACGCAATACAATCTCAGTATTGATTCGCAATACAGTGCCTAGAAAATATTTATACCCCTGGACTTATTCCACATTTTGTTGTTACAGCCTGAATTCAAATTTGATTAAATTGATTGTTTTTCTCACCCAGCTACACACAATACCCCATAATGACAAAGTGAAAACATGTTTTATATTTTTGGGGCTATTTTATTGAAAATGAATTACAGAAATATCTAATTTACATAACTATTCACACTCCTGAGTCATTACTTTGTAGAAGCACCTTTGGCGGCGTTTAAAGCTTTGAGTCATCTCGGGTATGTCTTATCAGCTTTGCACATCTGGATTTGGGCTCCATGCTGGCCGGGAAAATTCCTCCACGAGAGGTTGAAAACCAAATGGCCAATAACCTGTCCTCCTACAAGGCCTATGATAAAATATATGTTAGTTATGAACAGTAGCTTATTTCCCAAATATTCGAACCAAGAAGATGTCCTGAAGTTGTGGCTTTCAAAAATAACAAGAATGAAAGTCGATTGCCTCGGCCTAGGAATAGGCTATTTTCAATCACAGCTTTATGAGAGATGGGACAAACGATATTATTTATTGTTCTATTATTTTGAGGCAAATTTAGCAATTGTTATCCAGTACTGCAGACTGCTTTTATCCAGCCCATGATGTAGGCCTATAACCTAGCTCACTACGGTAAGACAGCCCGTTCTTCATCAGACAGTCACTGCTCCATCATGTGCGTCTGCCACAGACACGCACACGCACAAACCGGTGCCACGCACACACACAAATGCAAGGGCACCCTTTCAATTTTTCTTTGGAGCAGAATCTTCTGTTTTCTCTGCAAAACTGATTGAATGGCTTTTTTTTTTACCCAAGAGGCACCTGACACTTACCACAAGTGAGAAATTACACATAAACAAGAATCACTTGCCATAAACCAAATGAATTCGAATTTTGAATAATTTAATCCACACCATTTTTTACTTTGAAAAATTTAATGATCTATTTTTTTGTGCTGTTCTGAATCAAACAAATACACGTGTGAACACAAAGTTTTCAAATAGTGAATCGTACAAAGGTGCTGATATATTTATGTTTGTGTGTGTGATTCAGATCACGACAGGCGGTGTGCGTCTGGTAATGCAGGACAGCAAGGCCCTGGTCTCTGAGTGGAAGGAGCCGCAGGGCCGGAACATCAGCTTGGCCGCATGTAACTCCTCCCAGGTGGTGCTGGCCGTGGGCCGGGCCCTCTACTATCTCCAGATCCTCTCTGGGGAACTCAAACAGATCAGGTACACACAACTCAAATCCATTTTGACTTTATTTACAGTGTTGTTAAACAGCACCAGAGACTTGGTGAGCCCCATACCAACTGATTTGTAAATACGTGTGAATTAAAGTTAAATCAACAGAAGAAATGACAGTGCCTTCAGAATGTATTCATACCCTTTGACTTACTCCACATTTTATTACAGCCTTAATTCAAAATAATTTAAATTAATCGGGTATTGTGTGTAAATTGATCGACACACAATACCCCCATAATGACAGTAAAACATTTCTGTATAATTATTTTGAAAATGTATTGAAAATGAAATATAAGTAAGTAAATGTCATTCACAACCCTGAGTCGATAGTTTGTAGAAGCACCTTTGTCAGTGATTACGGCTGTGAGTCTTTCTGGGTAAATCTCTAGCTTTCCACACCCGGATTGAGCAATATCTGCCCGTTTATTATTTTCAAAATTCTTCAAGCTCTGTCAGATTGGTTGTCGATCATTGCTTGACTAAAATGTTCAGGTCTTGTCATAGATTTTCAAGTAGATTTAAGTCAAAACTGTAACTTGGCCACTCAGGAACATTCACAGTGTTCTTGGTAAGCAACTCCAGTGTAGATTTGGCCTTGGGTTTTAGGATATTCAAGGATTCACGGAGCTATCATCTCAAGTAACACAGCAGATGCAACGCATTGAATATTTACATTAACTCATTTTGAAATGAATTTTGTAACTTTGTCCCAGAAGCGTTTAACTGCAAGGCACTCCCACATAATTTGAAGGAATGTGCCTATCTGATTTAGGGGACACAGTGAACAGTTGGGAGTTGGGACCATTTTCATTCTAAAACTTTTCCTTGGTGTTAAATACGGTCTGTGAACAAACTTTTTAAATGATTGATGGTTCGTATTACGGGATGCCAAGGTTGTATTTTTCAAAATTCTGTTCCAGTTAAGGGTTGTTCAGAATCACTTATCTGTGGAACATACTTTTTTTATTGGCTAGCTCAGCATATGAGCTTTCCAAAAGTTTTTTTTTATATTTTTATATATTATAGTGATCGGTCCTTTTGGGAGCCTAGATAAATTATTTATAAATTCCATAATTGGATAGTTCAGTACCGGTAGTTGCGTTTCACAAGCTACTCCTTAGGCCAACATAGCTGACTTAAGTTTAAAATATATGGGGGGGGGGGGGTTACCTGGTAATGTGTTGTCTTACAAATCTTTGAATGTCCTCAAACCATTGCTATCCGTGATATCTGCAAGGGTACGGATTCCACATGTGAAACATTGGTGGGGGGGGGGGTGCAAAATGCTGCCCTCCAAATCGCAAGGCATTATTGACGATGAGCATGCCATTTCGATTACCAGTTACATTGTTTTTCAAGTTTGTGCTAAAGAGAAATGATGTGAGCAATAATAAAGCGTAGTTTAACATTGTTTAAGGGATATTAAGACCTCCTCTTCCAGTGCAATAGGAGACATCATATTTCTCTCCATACTCAGCCAGTGGGGGGTAGAATAATCATGTCTAAACAAATTTAGGATGGGACGAAATGCTAGTGCCTGGAAATACAATTTAAAGTTGTATGATATGGATAGTCCTCCTATGTCTTTCTCTCTTTAAGTTTGTTACTTTTATCTCGCTTACCTTGCCATATACATTTTGAGACCGCTCTGGATTTTACCCCATTAGCCAGAAGGGGGAGACAAGGGAAGCATTAAACTACAAAAATTCAGCCATGGCAATATATTCATTTTGACAATAAGATATTCTGTCGGTTAAAGCATTCATTTGGAAATGTCATTATTCTATAGCAGGGGTGCAGAACTCAGGCCCGTAAGTCCACAAGGGCTGCGCCACATTGAGTTGCCATGAATAGAGCCAACATGATTCCTTGTTCTACATAACATATTTCTCTACGAACGTTCCAAAATCGTGAGTCCTGCTGAATGCACAACTGGTTTTAGTTTCTACCTGGTACTTAATTGGTACTGTATTATGATTGGCTGGAAAGTGTGCACAACTGTTTCCAAGGTAGAAATCAGTCCACTGTGTCCTTGGTAAGCAACTCCAGTGTAGATTTGGCCTTGTTTTAGGTTATTGTCCTGCTGAAAGGTGAATTAATCTCCCAGTGTCTGGTGGAAAGCAGACTGAACCAGGTTTTCCTTTAGCATTTTGCCTGTGCTTAGCTCCATTCGGTTTCTTTCTTCAAAAAAATGTTTTATCCTGAAAAACTCCCCATTTCTTAACGATTACAAGCATAACCATAACATGATGCAGCCAACTCTGCTTGAAAATATGGAGAGTGGTACTCAGTAATGTATTGTTTGCCCCAAGCATAACACTTTGTATTCAGGACAAAAAAAATGAATTGCTTTGCCACATTACTTTAGTATTATTTGATCAATTTTAGAGTACGGCTGTAACGTAGCAAAATGTGGGAAAAGTGAAGGGGTCTGAATACTTTCCAAATGCACTGTATGTACACATACACACACACCACATTGAACCCAGTTGGAGTCAGCTCTACAGGCCATCACCATGCCCGAGCTAGTCTTACACTGCTGGCCAAGGAAGGCTCTACTAATGTGGTCTGGTCCAGCAAACACTGTTGATGCTGAGCTGTAGCAAAAGCCAGTGCTTTTGAGCACCTATAAAAGCACTTCATAAAGCCAATCCCATATGAGGATGTAGTGAGATACCCAATGGGTTGGACTATTCTCTTCTTCACGCATCTTGAAAAAACGTATAATAAAAACCTAGAAATCAATCCGGCATCATTAACACAATGGAAAAATCCAATGATTTATTGTTGAAGTCGCATGGGCGACCGAGGAAAAACAAATTGGTACAGTTTAAGGCGTATAATGCAGACATTAGGAATGGGGGGGTGAGCATGCCGGTCTGGCAAGGTGAGATGTAGTCGTTGTTTGTGTGTGTCTGTAAGTTGTTTGTATTTGGAGTAAAAAATAAATAAATATTAGTGCTAGTCATTTGTTTTGTTGAAATAATTGAATACAAAAATGAATCAAATCCTATGCCCTTCTCTCTGTCCCCCTTCAGCACGGTGGAGATGGAGCATGAGGTGGCCTGCCTAGACATCACGCCCCTGGGGGAGGGCGGAGAGTCGCCCCTCTGCGCCGTGGGCCTGTGGACGGACATATCGGCCCGGGTCCTCAAGCTGCCCTGCTTCACCGCCCTGCACAAGGAGATGCTCGGAGGAGGTGAGAGGTGGATGGAGATTCAACAGTGTACTTAAAGGGATAGTGAGGGAGGAATGGATGGATAGATGGAGCAACTGATTTGAACCTTTTGTGTAGCCAGGTAAGTCTGTGTAACTTTGAGAAAAAGCCAATTTCCCACTGGGGATGGGTACGAGTACGCGGTTCAAGGTTTTGTATTTGGTAACTATTAATTGACAACATTTTAATAAATGCAACTATTTAGCAGGTTCAATTTATAAGCACTGGCAACATTTCTAATGCTAAGATGTGTTTGTTGTTAGGAGTCTGTCATTGAAAATATTAGTTTAGTTTTCAGTTGAGTGTCAACAACCAGTAGTTGGAGCAACTGTTATTGCAGCCCCGTTTCACTCTAACACGCCAGCATGCAAAATTATATTCCAGAGTACTCGAACCCAGACATTCTTTCAAATGCCCATCCCTAATGTCCGCCCACTGTTTTGTTGCTCCCGCACATGGTGTTTTAATAATAAAGCTTCTCAAATATCAACATTTTTATAAGGATATCATTATTGGGAGCAGCAAAGAATTGGCCACACATTCTCTGTATTCGACATTCTCTTTGTCCTCCTGTTATTATCTTTGGATGTGTTTATAAACCCCTCCTATTCAAAGCCTGTGTAACTTGGGGAGGGAATCCTAAGGGACAGAAGCACTCTACTGCTGGTTCCACACGTCCTAGATCCATTTGCAATGTTGCACAACCGCGTGGAAGATGTTATTGTGGGACCTAGCTGTCAATGCCTTCTTATTTGTTCTCGCAGGATGAATAATAGTTGTTTTGAATTGCCAGTGGAATTCTGCTGCTATTCTGAAGCTTTTCACACATTTGACGCGATTTTGTGTGTGTTTGTGTACAGAAATTATCCCTCGCTCCATCCTGATGACGACGTTCGAGGCCAGCTACTACCTGCTGTGTGCCCTGGGAGACGGAGCGCTCTTCTACTTCGGCCTGGATCTGACCTCAGGTCAGGCTGCTGGAGAAACACATACTTCTGTTGCCGTTTGAGTCCAATTTTAATAAAAATTCCAGACAGTTAACTGCACCGTCATCTAATTCATTGATTGAACAAATTAGGTTAAGATGTGTCAAATAGGAGGCTGTTCATTGTGTCTTCACAGATGCAGTTCGATTCTGCTTCAGAATTCTGAAAATGTATTGAAAATGTCGAACTCTTCATTAGAAATACAATGAGTGTGCAGAACATTAGGAACACCTTCCTAATATTGAGCTGCACCCACACCCACTTTGCCCTCAGAACAGCCTCAATTGGTCAGTGCATGGACTCTACAAGGTGTCAAGCGCTCCGCAGGGATGCTGGCCCATGTTGACTCCACCCTCTGAATGGGACAAATACACAACCCCCTTCATGTGCGCTGATTAAAGTGGATTTAACACGTGACATCAATAAGAGATTCACCTGGTCAGTGTATGTCATGGAAAGAGCAGATGTTCCCAATGTTATTGACACTCGGTGTGTATTAAAAATGGAAAGGGTTTTGGATTGGAATTTCCCCTTATCTCCTGAATAGACAGACTTTAAAGTGCACTTACCCCTGGCAGGTCTGCAAACGTATTGTTAAACTGTTGGCATTGACCCTGTTGTGTTGCCAACAGGCGTGCTGAGCGAGCGTAAGAAGGTGACTCTGGGCACCCAGCCCACGGTGCTGAGGACCTTCCGCTCCCTGTCCACCTCCAACGTGTTTGCCTGCTCCGACCGGCCCACCGTCATCTACTCCTCCAACCACAAGCTGGTCTTCTCCAATGTCAACCTCAAGGAGGTCAACTACATGTGTCCGCTCAACTCCGAGGGCTACCCCGACAGGTTAGTCAGTCGCGTGCGGCTCAATAGTCCAAAGTGGCATCCTCAGCACTTCTTCTCCGTTTTGGACTGATGTGGGACGAATTCAACAGGTTTAAACAGAACCCCCCCCCCCCCCCCCCCTGTCATCTGTCCTGTGTTTTCAGACCAGTGCAAGTGGTGGAGAGGAGATGTTGATTATTTTTCTCATTCAACGACTAAAGAAAGAACAGGAATGATTGCGAAGCTAGAAATAAATATGGTACTTATCTGTTGTTGGTGTGTGGTTGTAACCTGCGTTTCTGTGTCTTTGGCAGTCTGGCTCTGGCCAACAACAGCACTCTCACCATCGGGACCATCGACGAGATCCAGAAGCTCCACATTCGCACCGTTCCCCTCTACGAGTCTCCCAGGTAAGAGGGAGCAACACCAGTAGAAATAGTTAGAGTAGAAGTATATCTATCCGATGGATTTACCCTCAGGTAAATCAAGAGTGAAATATTTATTTCAGTTTCTTTTTTACTCTTTCTGCTCTCACTCACTCCCCCCTCCTATTTTTCTACTTTATTCTTGCTCCCTCCCCATCTCAGGAGGATCTGTTACCAGGAAGTGTCTCAGTGCTTTGGGGTGCTGTCCAGCCGCGTGGAGATGCAGGACGCCAGCGGGACCACGGCAGCAGTGCGTCCCAGCGCTAGCACTCAGGTAGCTGCACACCATCTGGTATTTCAGTGTACCACTGCCAAGATCTCCTGTTCTGGGGCCTGTAGTCATAAATATTCTCAGAGTAGGAGTGCTGATCACAGTTTAAGACCTTTTGAAAATGGGCCATGAGCCTTGTTTCCCGTATTCAACTGTGTTTTCATGATGCATCGGGACTTAAGTGCAACTGCGTGTTTTGTAGAAGAACAGTCCGGAAATATCTGCAAACTTCGCTCTATATGAACTGAAGCATCAGCATTCAGAGAGTTACTGTATTTTATTTAGCCGTTTTAGTGCAATTATGTTTTTTGGGGGGGGAATGCCTTGAATGGTAGTGGTGCACATCGCTTGGCTGACAATGTGTCCAGATGACTTAGTTTAGTCTAGATTTATTGCACAAAAAACAAGAAAAGATTTAAAAAATCATTATTTACAAGAACTTGTAGGTGAGGAAGAACCTACTCCCTTTTTCCCCTAGCCTTGTGGGTGTGCATAGTCTGGGTTTTCATATTTTCCCACTTTCTCTGCCTTTCATATCTCCTCTCTCCCTACCTCTCCCCAGGCTCTGTCTAGCAGTGTGAGCTCCAGTAAGCTGTTCCCCAGCAGCACCTCCCCACACGAGACCTCCTTCGGGGAGGAGGTGGAGGTGCACAGCCTCCTGGTGGTCGACCAACACACGTTCGAAGGTAAGTCCCCCCCCCCTTTAAAAACGTCTTGATTAAAGAGAACATTTTGAAGTGAGTTAAATAATGGTGATTGTACTGGTGATTGATAAGCTGTTGATTGTACTTCTGAGGAGCACAAAAAAATCTCCCTTTTTTGTGGAGATTTGTCCTGTATTGTGTGATTTTCACATGTGTGTTCGTCCTCCCAGTGCTCCACGCCCACCAGTTCCTCCAGAGTGAGTACGCCCTCAGCATGGTGTCCTGTCGCCTGGGCAGGGACCTCTCGGTCTACTTTATCGTTGGCACTGCAATGGTCTACCCAGAGGAGGCCGAACCCAAGCAAGGTCGCATCATCGTCTTCCACTACACTGACGGTGAGGGCTAACCTTTGTCTTTCCTCCATTCTCATTGGTCTCGCTCTCTCGTTCCCATCATTCTTCTCCTGTTATTCTTTCTCACCCCCCTCGTCTTTTTTTGCTCGCGCTCCCTCACACTTTCTTCTACAGTCTCTTTCTTCCCCTCGTCTTTTCCTCACTCGTTCCACGCCTCTTCCTCCCTTGATAGCTATCGATAATCATCTCAGTCGTGAAGATGAATGACTCAGTATTTCACAGCATCTGTTCACTCTATCAGAGAGCTGTAACGCGAGCCTGAAAACCAAACTGATGTGCTGCTTTTCTCCATTTGTTTCAAAGAATTGCCTGGAATCCAAACCATTATGCTCAGTTTCACCTTTCATTCACAGTGAAACAAATTATATCCGTTTGGATTTCAGGCTACTGCAGCACTAGCCCTGACCCCGATTGTTATGTCTCTTCTTCTGTGTAGGTAAGCTGCAGACGGTTGCAGAGAAGGAGGTGAAGGGAGCCGTCTACTCCATGGTGGAGTTCAATGGCAAACTGCTGGCCAGCATCAACAGCACAGTGAGCATTTCACTTTTGATGGTTTGAAAGTAGGATGTTTTTAAGGCCAGCTCCTGTTTTACAGGCTACAGTTGTAGATACTCACATGGAGGGAAAATGTTTACGTCCACTTAATTTTAAAACTTTCACGATGTCTCTCATTGCCATTAATGCATCATTAAGTGAATATTTGATTTAAGGGAAAGTTAGGATTCGCCCCATGTTACTTGGCATAAAGAAACGAAGAAAATTAAAGGAGACATTCCGCGTTTTAAGTTTTATTTCTCAATCCTGACGTTAAAATGAGTTAAACACCTTCGTGTTGCTGCCTTGTCAAATTCCGTGCTTCACCTACAATGGACCGTACTGACCCGTAATGGCTGCCACAGTGAAACTGTAGTTATGGGACCCACAACCATACGGAAAGGGTGTTAGGGATCATTTATGTCTATCCAGTAGTATTCTTTCCAATGGAACGTTGGAATCTGAAGGAACATTGAAGGGGGTATTTCTTGTAATTGTATGATATGCATGTCTCCTACAAACACAACCGTGGTGCTTTCGAGTCCTCGTTACTCCGAAACTACACTGCAGCGTCCGGACTGTGCTCCTCGACAACTGCGCATGTCAATATCAACGCATCATCAATGTGCGCCCGCCCCAGGTGCGTCTGTACGAGTGGACCGCTGAGAAGGAGCTGAGGACCGAGTGTAACCACTACAACAACATCATGGCACTCTACCTGAAGACCAAAGGAGACTTCATCCTGGTGGGAGACCTGATGAGGTCTGTGCTGCTGCTGGCCT
Organism: Salvelinus fontinalis; assembly: GCF_029448725.1. Taxonomy (NCBI): domain Eukaryota; kingdom Metazoa; phylum Chordata; class Actinopteri; order Salmoniformes; family Salmonidae; genus Salvelinus; species Salvelinus fontinalis. The sequence goes on from NC_074699.1 coordinate 3,974,176, forward strand.
ATAAACCCATGGAGGGCAACTTTGAGGAGGTAAGGAATGATACTAAGAAAGACCCTGCCGGTGTCCCAATTTTCCACCATTTTCCCTTAAGAGGATGGTGGATGTGCTCAATGCCACACTTCGAGGAGGAGTGTGTAGAATTGGAGCACAGACTGGGGACAGGCTTTATAAGGTCTAAATGACGATTTGTTTGATTTTGCTCATAGACAGGTTTTTTCCCCTTTGGAATACAGCATCCTCCAAAATATAGATTTGAATGCTTTTATTTTGTCACCCTCATTTCTCATGGGCTTTATCAAGGAGGATTCGACACCAAACACTTGTGATGAGTTGGAACCATTGTTTGTTATCAATAATTGCACCTCTTGGATGAATAAAGTTTATTGAATTGAATTGAGGCACTGGTGATACGCCTGCTTTTCACCTGTCACTCTTCCCAGATCGCCCGTGACTTCAATCCCAACTGGATGAGTGCTGTGGAGATCCTGGACGATGACAACTTCCTGGGGGCGGAGAATGCCTTCAACCTCTTTGTGTGTCAAAAAGACAGGTGAGGTGGAGTCTTGACCTCTTTCTGGAATCCCCTCGCCTCAGAAGGAAAGAGACCTCTAATACGGTTTAGGAGGCAAATAAGTAGCATGCGTAGAATCGCAGAAAGACTCATTGAGATGGAGCCCGGCCTAGACATGTCCTCACTCTCTCACCGCCATCATCCATAAGCCGTCATGTTAATCATCCATGATCACTGAATTCCATTGAATTCCATCTTTCTCTCACGTGTTTGTTGATGCCACCGTTTCTGTCTCCTCTCCCTCGTTCTTCCTCCCGTGCTGTTTCACTTTCAGACGTCAAATTTGCATTCTGTTTGTCACCATCTTATTTCTTACTACCTCTTCCCTCACGCGCTCGTTTTTTTTCTTACTCATTGCCACTCATCTACATCTGTTGCTATTGCTTTTCCCCATTTTATATTTTTCTGCCTGCCTCTATCGTTCGCTTTCTCTCTCTCTCAATTATAATAAATTCAATGCTACTTTATTGGTATGGAATAAATGGGTACACATTGCCAAAGCAGAAATGTATAAATAAACGGGTACAATAATTAGCACAAAAAGTGTAATATTTTCGACTCTCTGAAATGTAGCTTTTTTAGAATGAAATGAATGGGTACACATTGCCAAAGCATGAAATAATTAGGACCAAAATAGAAGTTGAGCTCTCTCCCTCTCTCTCTCTCCCTTGGCAGCGCGGCCACGACAGACGAGGAGCGACAACACCTCCAGGAGGTGGGCGTGTTCCACCTGGGGGAGTTTGTCAACGTCTTCTCCCATGGGTCACTGGTGCTGCAGAACCTGGGCGAGAGCTCCACCCCCACGCAGGGCTCCGTGCTCTTCGGCACCGTCAACGGCATGATCGGTAATGGCCCACCAGTGCCACATGCCAGGGGTGTATTCACTAGAAACCAAATGGAAGCAAACGGGATGAAACAAGGGAGGGCCTAACCTGAATTTGTACAATAAGAAACACTTGTTTTTTTCCATTGCGAAACATTTAGCTATGGTTTGTTAGTTTGCCGTAATGAATACACCCCAGGGTTGTAGAGTATGCATTAGCACAAAACATTTTGAGACCGCAAGAGAGAGATCTGTGTTCTTATTCGACATGTTTTTGTAACAGCACTTGGGTTTCAAAATGTTGTTTTCCTGGTGCCTACTGAACCAGTACTGATGCCGATTTCAAGGTCCCGAATTCCCTTGTCTTTTTTTTAAGGCTATGTACTGTTACAGCGAAGCGGTGCGCTCTACAGATTTTCCCCGGCCACATAAGCACCCATCTTAAGGATGAGAGGTGGGAAGCAGTGGAGAGGGGACGCATCTGCTAGTCATTTCCAAGTGACTTCCAAAATCAAAGTCAATTTACTTTCTCAATTTCTTTCATAGCTGTGGTAATAAAGAAAGGGGAATGATGATTGGAGTATTCACTGAAGTTCTGCAATGACTATAACCCCCGTAAAAAGGTGCACAACACATTTGTGTTCGTGGACGACAACATGTTCAGTAGGCACAAATTGGAGAGAGAAAAAAAAATGTCACCTTCCCTCAGACAACCCACACTCAAATTCCCTCTCATCTTCCATCTTTTCTCCTTCACTAGGTATGAGTGGCGAGCACCACCAGCGTATCGATCTGCACATATCTATTTCGGTTCTCCTTTTATTTTCTCCCATAAATGACAAGCCATCCGTCTTATGTCTCTAGGTCTTGTGACCTCTCTGTCCGAGGGCTGGTACAGCCTGCTGCTGGACCTGCAGAACCGACTCAACAAGGTCATCAAGAGCGTGGGCAAGATCGAGCACAGCTTATATCCTTTCCTTCTGGTGTGTGTGTGGACCTGCCCCTATGTATCACATTGAAAGTGCCTTTTCAGAACCGGTGAGCCACCACTGTCATGGGTGGCAAAACTTGGTACCACCGACCTCGACGTTCGCTGTCAGAATGGTACTGGTTGTTTTAACATGCCTAGCCCATAAATGAATGACAAGGCCCCGTGTTTTACCGTGTCATGCGTGAATGAAGCGACGGCCTGAAGTTGACAAGTAGCCGTGTGTATGTGATACGGGGAAGTAACAGTAGGGTTGACGGCCTTGGAATTTTGGATAACGGTAATTGGCCAGCCAAATGACCGCTGTCACTGTAATAACCATTGGAATAGGCACTCCTTCGCTCCTAACTGCAGGTGCTGCCATACAAATAGAATGAATAGAACAGGCGTCCCAATTCAAGTCAATGATAGCATAATGGGTGGCCATTGCGAGGCGCAAAGCAGGAAGTGTAGCCATCAATATGTGCTGTGATTTGTTGATTTAAACTCAACTGACATTACAAAAATGACATTCTATTCCATGAGCCACATCAGTTAACATCATTTGAATCAACATTCTTCATTACCATGGAAATTATTGCATCACAATACCAGTGAGTGGCGCAGCGGTCAAAAGCACTGCATTGCAGTGCTGAGGCGCCAATACAGCCTGGGGTTTGATCCTGTGACCGGGAGCCCCATAGGACAGTGCGCAATTGGCTCAGAGCTGACCGGGGTAGGGGAAGGTTTTGCCGGAGGGCCTTCCTTGTCTCATCGTGCTTGAGTGACTCCTTGTGGTAGGGCCGGGCACCTGCAAGCCGACTTCAGTCGTCAGTCAAACGGTGTTCCTCCGAAACATTGGTGCAGCTGACTTCAGGTCTGTGTGATAAGTACAGGTCATGTTTTGGAAGATGCATGACTCAACCTTCGCATCTCACGAGCTCATTTGGAAGTTGCCGCGATGAGCCAAAGATTCGGAGAGAAAATTGAGTAAAAGAAAATATGCTTGTGGCCATACCACCCCGAACACACCTGATCTCAGTAGCTAAGCAGGGTCAGGCCTGGTTTGTACTTGGATGGGAGACCACCTAGGAATACCAGGTGCTGTAAGCTCAAAGAGAAAAGAAAACAATACCAGGCAGCCATTGCGTGTACTCATCATTTTACCAGTCAAATTGCAAGGGTTAGAGCTTCCAAGCCCGTTTTATTGACTTCTGTTCACTATTTCTGTGCTGCAGGGAGGGGCTGTTGCCTAGGCAACCAAAGACTTGTTTGCTACAACACTTGCTTGTTTCAGCAAGGAGCAACAAAGTTTCATCATGTTAGGAGTCCATGTTACCACAGAAGCGGACTCAACCGCACAAATTCCCGTCTTCAGTCAGCGGTTCATTCTTATGACTGTTTTATTTTCAAGACAGTGTCCATCCATAACCGTCAGTTTCACGGTTATACAGTAATGGTGCCAGCCCTAAGAATCACATGTCTGAGAGACTCTTATAGTGGTCTAAAATCACTTACACTCTACTTTCCTTTGAAAAAGGTGCCAGTTCTCATTTCAGGGGCTGCTACTCATTTAAATTATTCAGTACAGGTGCTCATATTTTAGAGTGAACATTCTATGAGTACTCAAACCCCCAAAAATGCAGGTTCTGGTATTCAAAAGGACAGAGTTCCCAATAAGAGGAGTGGTTTTGCTGTAGGGATGTGTTTGTGTGTGTGTGTTATTTGTCTTCCTTGATTCTGGCACCTGGAGGTCCTTCCATACGGAGCGTAAGACTGAGCAGGCCACAGGCTTCATCGACGGAGACCTCATCGAGAGCTTCCTGGACCTGGGCCGCGCCAAGATGCAGGAGGTGGTCAGCACGCTACAGGTACGGACACGCATACACACTCTCACACATACACGCTTTCACACACACACTCTCTCACACACACACTCTCTCACACACGAGCTCGCTCGCTCACACACACTTCTTGGAATGCAGTGACGCTTGATAAAGGTACCACTTAGATGCATGTGTCCCATAGCTGTGTGGGTTAATGCAAACTACTGGGCCAGTGAGCTGAAATAACACCCTCTTCTGCATTTCAGATTGACGACGGCAGCGGCATGAAGCGCGAGGCCACCGTGGACGAGGTCATAAAGATTGTGGAGGAGCTGACGAGGATCCACTAGCCCCCCTCCCACTCAGACTCCGGCCATTACGGAGGGGAGGGGAGTGGGGTTGAGGGAGGGAGGGAACCGGGGGGAGGGCTGGCTAGAGCTCTGTAAATACTTATAAATAAATAAAAAGGTGTTTGCATGACCGTCTTCCGGACTTCAAATGAATTGACAATGTTTTTTAAATCTGATTCCACCTCAATTCTTCCCAGGTGCTTGGATAAACAAAATGGCCTATCGACCATAACGATGACAAGCAGAGGGACTGGTTAGAAGGCCATACGTTATGGAGGAGAGAGGGGGGGGGGCGGCAGCCAAATCGCTGCAGTGCGAGGAAAGATGACTCATGGATTCGACAGAGATCCACTAAAGTTAGATAACGATACCTTAGCTATTTTGTCATTGGCGTTTCTCCATGTTTATTTTAATAAAGGTTGCTTTAGTACTGTGTACCTCTGAGTTCAGGTCTCCGATCTTTCCACAGAATGACGATATTCATTTAATTTTCACTTCTGAGCATTAACTTAAGTCGGTTTCAAAGTATGTCTAAAGTACTACACCACAGTATAATTTCAAAAGCAATTTATAGAAGCGGCACATGCCAACCAACAATGACATATTCCATTATCGAATATGTATGCACTCACTACTGTAAATAGCTCTGGATTAAAGCATCTGCTAAATGACAAATGTATCACTGCGTGACTTAAACGATGTCACTGAGTGCAGTAATGGTCCTTTGTGCTAAATTACTACTACAATGCGCTATGAACTTTTTTGTTGTTGGATTGTCTCCTATAGATTCATTCTTCTCTTAATTCTGTTTTGACTGTGGGGACACGTATGGCATAAGAAAGGGGTGAAAGATTTATTAGCAAAGTCAAGAGTATTTGTAGTTAGTCATGGTGCATATTGTGACCAGTGTGCAGAGACCTCAGGGTTCCAAAGGAACCAGAATGAGCTGTGCTTGGGCTATGAGATAAGTACTTAGCTATAATTATTACATGACAGTCATCTACAGAGTTTCTGGGCTACCAGGTTGTAATTCTGGTCAATCCAATGATTAATTAACTGCCAGGGAGAAGGCTGGAATTGAATAGCACTGGGCCCGTATTCATTTAGCATTTCGGCTCATCTATTTTTGATGTGGTCTAAAAGGAAAAACTGATCCTAAATCAGCACTCCGACGCTTGATACATACGGTCCCTGATGTTGGCTAGACCCTTGCCGGAATTACATCTACAAAGATGGTGGTGCCAGGCTGCCAGCAACCAACTGATGCCATAGAACAGAGAAGCACTACTGTCGACAAGAGAGGAAACTGGACCACATGTCCACTGTAGCTGAAGAAGTACTTAAGTGTATATGTAGTTACACAGGCTCTTAGGAAACCCCAGAGAGGCCTTATCTGCCGACGTCAGCTGTACACCAGAACGTCCATAACATCCTCCGCCAGGACCAAACCTCTGTTAATTGTTATGGCTGCAGGGGCAGCATTGAGTAGCTTGGATGAAAGGTGCCCATAGTAAACTGCCTGCTCCTCAGTCCCAGTTGCTAATACATGCATAGTATTATTAGTATTGGATAGAAAACACTCTGAAGATTCTAAAACTGTTTGAATGATGTTTGTGAGTATAACAGAACTCATATGGCAGGCAAAAACCTGAGAAACAATCCAAACAGGAAGTGGGAATTCTGAGGTTTCAACCAAGCCCCTATTGAATACACAGTGGGATATGGATGAGTTTGCACTTCCTACTGCTTCCACTAGATGTCAACAGTCTGTAGAGCCTTGTCTGATGCCTCTACTGTGAAGTGGGGCCGAAGGAGACAGGAATTAGTCAGGTCTATCATGACCGGACCATGCTCTGACCATGCGTGTTCACATGAGAGGGAGCTCTGTTCCATCGCACATCTGAAGTCAATGTAATTCTCCGGTTGGAACGTTACTGAAGATTTATGTTAAAAACATTCTAAAGATTGATTCAATACATCGTTTGACATGTTTCTACTGACTGTTACGGAACTTTTTGACATTTCGTCTGCTTTTAGTGAACGCACTTCCTGACTTTGGATTTGTTTACCAAACACGCTAACAAAAATAGCTAATGTTATTTGGACAGAAATGATGGACATTACTGAACAAAACGAACATTTCTTGTGGGAGTCCTGGGAGTGCATTCCGACGAAGATCAGCAAAGGTAAGTGAAGATTTATAATGCTTTTTATGAGTTTTGTTGACTGCACAATTTGGCGGGTAACTGTATGGCTTCCTTTTGTGGCTGAACGCTGTTCTCAGATTATTGAATATTGTGCTTTTGCCGTAAAGCTTTTTGGAATCTGACACAGCGGTTGCATCAAGAACAAGTGTACCATTAATTCTATGTAAAACATGTGTCTTTAATCAAAGTTTATGATGAGTATTTGTTATTTGACGTGGCTTTGCAATTTCTCTGAACATTTGAGGCATTTCTGAACATGGCGCCAATGTAAACAGGTTTTTGGATATAAATATGAACTTTATCGAACAAAACATATGTATTGTGTAACATGAAGTCCTATGAGTGTCATCTGATGAAGATCATCAAAGGTTAGTGATTAATTTTATCTCTATTTCTGCTTTTTGTGACTCCTCTCTTTGGCTGGAAAAATGACTGTTTTTCTGTGATTTTGCGGTGACCTAACATAATCGTTTGTGGTGCTTTCGCTGTAAAGCCTATTTGAAATCGGACACTTTGGTGGGATTAACAACAATATTACCTTTAAAATGGTGTAAGATACATGTATGTTTGAGGAATTTTAATTATGAGATTTCTGTTGTTTGAATTTGGCGCCCTGCACTTTCACCGGCTGTTGTCATATCATCCCGTTAACGGGATTGCAGCCATAAGACGTTTTTAATTAATAACTTTGCTCAAGGGCATGTCAACATATTTGTCACCTAGTCATTTCGGGGGATTCGAACATTTCAGCTACTGACCCAACGCTCTTAACCATTGGGCTACCTGCCATCCGATATGGATGAAAATACCCTCAAATGAAAGATGACAGTCTGCACTTTAAATCAAACAGCATGCCTCATTAGCTTTCTCTCTAGGCAGGTTCTCCCTTGTCTGCCAGTGGTTTGTTTTGATGACGAACATGTGAACCTACCTTACAGCAGCTGAGTGGGTGATCCTAGCCTTGTTGCGCTCTATCATCCGATGAAAGCGATGGGAACTTATCCATTTCGATTGAGGTATTGCAGCCCTTTGGCTTTGAAATGATGGTGACTATGAGGTTATTAACCCTAATTGCTCCTATAAATCACCCTGGATTAGCGCATCTGCTAAATGACTAAGACGTAGAAATTACCGCACTTTTTGTACATAGCCCGCCCGCCTCTCCCTCCCCCCAAATACCAAAGTATTTGGACAAAACTAACGTGTGTATTAAAGTAGTCCAAGGTTTGTTTGGTCCCATATCCCTAGCAGACAATGACATGCTTGGGACTCTAGAAGCTTGTTGAATGCATTTGCAGTTTTTTCAGGTTGTTTCTGATTGTTTTGTGCCCAATAGTAAATGGCATGGTAAATAATGTATTGTGTCATTTTGCAATTCCTTTAGAAACATTCTACTCTTATTTACAATTAAACCCTTAATGTGGATGCTACCATGACTACAGATAATCAGGAATTCCTTGTGAATAGTGATGAGTGAGAAAGTTAGGCACAATGATCATACCCCCAAGACATACTAACCTATCACCATTATCGATAACAGGGGATGTTAGCATTTTTTTTGGGGGGGGGGGGGGGGGTATGATATTTATGCCTTGAACTTTGTTAATCATCATTATTCCCATTCTTTTGGGAAGCTGCTATAGACCAAGTGCCAACAGTAGTATCTGGATAATATGGTTGATAATGCATGTGATAGCGGCAGAGATACACTATAGAACCAAAAGTATATGGACACCTGTTCGTCGAACATCTCATTCCAAAATTATGGCCATTAATATTGAGTTGGTCCCCCCTTTGCTGCTATAAAAGCCTCCACTCTTCTGGGAAGGCTTTCCACTAGATGTTGGAACATTTGATGCGGAGTCTTGCTTCCATTCACCCTTGAGCATTAGTGAGGTCGGGCACGGATGTTGGCTGATTAGGCCTGGCTCGGAGTTGGCGTTCCAATTCACCCCGCAGGTGTTCGACGGGGTTGAGGTCAGGGCTCTGTGCAGGCCACTGAAGTTCTTCCACACCGATCTCGACAAACCATTTCTGTATGGACCTCGCTTTGTGCACGGGGGCATTGTCATGCTGAAACCGGAAAGGGCCTTCCCCAAACTGTTGCCACAACGTTGGAAGCACAGAATAGTCTAGAATGTCATTGTATGCTGTAGCATTAAGATTTCCCTTCACTGGAACTAAGGGGCCTAGCCCAAACCATGAAAAACAGCCCCAGACCATTATTCCTCCTCCACCAAACTTTACAGTTGACACAATCCATTAGGGCAGGTAGCGTTTTTCTGGCATCCGCCTAACTCAGATTCGTCCTTCGGTATGCCAGATGGTGAAGCGTGATTCATCACTCCAGAGAATGTTTCCACTGCTCCTGAGTCCAATGGCGGCGAGCTTTACAAGACTCCTGCCAACACTTGGCATTGCGCATGGTGATCTTAGGCTTGTGTGTGGCTGCTTGTCCCTGGAAACCAATTTCATGAAGCTACCTACGAGCAGTTCTTGTGCTGACGTTGCTTCCAGAGGTGTGTGCTGCAAACGAGGACAGAATTTTTGCACACTTCAGCACTCGGTGGTCCCGTTCTGTGAGCTTGTGTGGCCTACCATTTTGCGGCTGAGCCGATGTTGCTCCTAGACGTTTCCACTTACAATTGACCGGGGAAGCTCTAGCAGGGCGCATACATTTTATGAACTGACTTCATAAAAGGTGGCATCCTATAACGGTGCCACATTGAAAGTCCTGATCTCTTCATTAAGGCCATTCTGCTGCCAATGTTTGTCTATGGAGATTGCATGGCTGTGTCAATTTGATACACCTGTCAGCAACGGGTGTGGCTGAAATAGCTGAATCCACTCACTTGAATGGGTGTCCACATACTTTTGTACATATAGTGTATATTTTCTGGGTGATTTTAAGTATTGACTGGCTTTCATCAAGCTGCCCACTCAACAAAAACCTTTAAACTGTAACCTGAACCAGGTTGTAGGTACTGGTTATCAGTCAATATAACCAGGGTTGTTACAAACAGCACAGGAATGAAGTCAACATGGGTTTATCACATCTTTACTAATGCTGCAGGAATTTGCTTTTAAGCAGTATCCAAATCCATCGGATGTATTGATCACAATCTAGTATCTATATCTAGGGAAACCAAAGTTCTGTGGTGTGTAATGAGACCCAACCAGATGCTGCTCTTGACACGTTCATGAAATGGCTTATTCCAATTACTAATAAGCATGCACCCATAAAGAAAATGACTGTGAAAACTGTTAAACCCCTGTGGATTGATGAGGGAAAATTGTATGGTTGAGAGGGATGAGGCAGAAGAAATGGCAAAAATGTTTGGCTGCACAACCAATTGGCAAATGTACTGCAAATTGAGTATCATGTGGCTGAAATGATATTATGAAACAAAAATAATTCTATAAAAAATGATAGTAAAAAGCTTTGGAGCACCTTAAATTAAATGTTGGGCAAAAAGGAAAACTCAGCTCCTTCATTCATTGAATCAGATGGCTCATTCATCACAAAACCTATATACTGTATAATGATTTTGCCAATTACTTTAATGATTTTTTACATTGGCGAGATTAGAAAACTTTGGCATGACATGCCAGCAACAAACGCTGACACTACACATCCAAGTATAACTGATCAAATTATGAAAGACAAGCACTGTCATTTTGAATTATATAAAGTGAGTGTGGATGATGTGAAAATATTGTCTATTAACAATGACAAGCCACTGGGGTCTGACAACTCGGATGGAAAATTACTTAGGATAATAGCGGATGATGTTGCCATTACTATTTGCCATATCTTCAATCTAAGCCTGCTAGGAAGTGTACCCTCAGGCCTGGAAGGAAGCTAAAGTAATACCGTCATCCAAGAATAGTAAAGCCCCCTTTACTGGCTCAAATAGCTGACCAATCAGCCTGTTACCAACCCTTAGTAAACTTTTGGGAAAAATTGTGTTTGAACAGATACAATGCTATTTTACTGTAAAGAAATTGACAACAGACTTTCAGCACACTTATAGTGAAGGACATTCAACAAGCACGGACGGCACTTACACAAATGACTGATGATTGGCTGAGAGAAATTGATGATACAAAGATTGTGGGAGCTGTACTTAAGTGCAGCTTTTGACATTATCATAGTCGGCTGCTGGAAAAATGTATGTGTTACACCACCTGCAATTATTTTGAAACATTTTGGGGGTGGGTGTTGAAATTTAACCCCCTTTTTCTCCACAATTTCATGATATCCAATTGCGATCCAATCTTGTCTCATCGCCGCAACTCCCCAATGGGCCCAGGAGAGGCTAAGGTTGCGTCCTCCGAAACATGACCCGCCAAGCTGCGCTGCTTCTTAACACCAGCTCGCTTAACCTGGAAGCCAGCCGCACCAATGTGTCGAAGGAAACACTGTTCAACTGACGACTAAGGTCAGCCTGCCACAAAGTCTCTCGAATGTGATAAGCCAAGGAAAGCCCCCGGCCAAACCCTCACGACACTGGGCCATATCTGCGCCACCCTATGGTACTCCCGGTCATGGCTGGCTGTGACACAGGATGGGATCAAACCCCAGGCTGTAGTGACGCCTCAACACTGCGATGCAGTGCCTTAGACCACTGTGGCACTCGGGAGGCCTACCCCCTGCTATATTATGGATAAAGAGTTACCTGTCTAACAGAACACAGAGGGTGTTCTTTAATGGAAGGCCCCCCCCCCCCCCAACATAATCCGGGTACAATCAGGAATTCCCCAGGGCAGCTGTCTAGGCCCCTTGTTTCAATCTTTACTAATGACTCAACACTATACAAGTCAGCTACTACAGTGAGTGAAGTTAGTTTTAGAATCGGTGGCAAGGTGGTAATAAATATGGAAATTGAGCAACTTGAGGTGACTAAACTGCTTGGAGTAACCCTGGATTGAAAACTGTTGATACAACAGGAGCTAAAATGGGGAAAAGTCTGTACATAATAAAATGTTGCTCTGCCTTTTTAACAACACTAACAACAAAGCAGGTCCTACAGGCCCTAGTTATGTCGCACCTGGACTCCTGTTCAGTGTGATCAGGTGCCACAAAGAGGGACCTCGGAAAATTACAATTGGCTCAGAACAGGTCAGCATGGCTGGCCCTTAAATGTACACTGAGAGCTGACATTATGAATATGCATGTCAATCTCTCATTGCTCAAAGTGGAGGAGAGATTGACTTCATCACTACTTGTTTTTGTAAGAAGAGTTGACATGCTGACTGCACTGTAGTGTCTGTTTAAACTACTAGCACACTGCTCGGACACTCATGCATACCAGAGGTCTCTTCACAATCCCGGAGTCAAGAACAGACTCCATAGAGCCATGACTGCATAAAGCCATTACTACATAGTGCCATGGCTATATGGAACTCTATTCCACATCAGATAACTGATGCAAGTAGTAGAATCAGATTTTTATTTGTGAAGAGATGCACACAGACAAGAACAGACACACGCATACGATACGCACACACTAACTAGCACACGCACTCTACACACACGTAAATTGTAATATTGTTGTATGGTGGTATTATACATTTTGTATTGTAGATATTTAGTGGTGTAATAATGTTATATGATGTACTGTTTTTATCTTGTGTTTTGTGTGTGGACCCCAGGAAGAGTAGCAGCTAATGGGGATTGCTAATAAATACAAAAATACAAATATTCACAGTTCTTGTTTATCTGTAATCATGGTAGCAGAAAATAATCTGAAACACAACCAAAACAAACTGCAAATGCATCCAACAAGTTTGAGTCACAAGCATGATGTAGTCATTGCGTGCGAGGACTATGGGACCAAATACTAAACGTTTGACCACTTTAATACACATAAGTGAATTTCTCCAAAACTTTGGGTTGCCTAAAATGGGAGAACAACGACTGTGTACAAATAGTGCTGTAATTTCTAAACGGTTCTCCTGATATCGATGAAAATTCTATCAATTCAAATACTTTTGGACCTCACTGTATAATAGGCATATTTTCAGAATTTACCACGGTTGTATCAAGTTTCTTTTGTAAACATCCTCAATGACATCCATAATTCTAAAGTTTGATTAAGATCTATCGAATCTATTTGATGTAGGGTTTTTTCAGCTTTGTGAACAAGATTTTTGAACCCCCCCCAACATCAAACTATCCATAATGATATAGAGATTTGAGAGATATTATTATGGGAATTCTGGTGCAATCCCAGAAAGGTTGGGGGAAGGCTACTAAAACATTTCTGCAGCATTGAAGGTCCCCAAGAACACAGTGGCCTCCATCATTCTTAAATGGAAGAAATTTGGAACCAAACTGAGCAATTGGGGAGAAGAGCCTTGGTCAGGGAGGTGAACAAGAACCCGATGGTCACTCTGAAAGAGCTCCAGAGTTCCTCTGTGGAGATGGGAGAACCTTCCAGAAGGACAACAATCTCTGCCGCACTCCACCAAATCAGGCCTTTATGGTAGAGTGGCCAGACGGAAGCCACTCCTCAGTAAAAGGCACATGACAGCCCACTTGTTGTTTGCAAAAAGACACCTAAAGACTCTCAGACCATGAGAAGCAAGATTCTCTGGTCTGGTGAAATCAAGATTGAACTTTTTGGCCTGAATTCCAAGCGTGACATCTTGAGGAAACCTGGTACCATCCATACGGTGAAGCATGGTGGTGGCAGGGACTGGGAGACTAGTCAGTATAGAGGGAAAGATGAACGGAGCAAAGTACAAAGAGATACTTGATGAAAACCTGCTCCAGAGCGCTCAGGACCTCAGACTGGGGCAAAGGTTCACCTTCCAACAGGACAACGACCCTAAGCACACAGCCAAGACAACGCAGGAGTGGCTACGGGACAAGTCTCTAGCTGTGCAGCGACGCTCCCCCTCAGACCTGACAGAGCTTGAGAGGAACTGCAGAGAAGAATGGTAGAAACTCCCCAAATACAGGTGTGCCAAGCTTGTAGCATCATACCCAAGAAGACTCGAGGCTGTAATCGCTGCCTAAGGTGCTTCAACAAAGTACTGAGTAAAGGGTCTGAATACTTATGTAAATGTTATATTTCTAAAAAACGTTTTTTTTCATTGTTGTTATGGTGTATCGTGTGAAGATTGGTAATACTTTTTTTTTTTTTTACAGTAAGGCTGTAACATAACAAAATGTGGAAAAAGTCAAGGGGTCTGAATACTTTCATAATGCACTGTAAATATGACCTTATATTCAACAATGTGAGCTGAGGTGAGGCACATCTCTTTAGTTGAGATCTTTAGTTCTAAGAAATTAACTCTACGTTAATTATGACTGTGTTGTTTAGTTCAGCTTACAGTAGCTGACTAAGGGTTAATGGTTTGGGGCGGCAGGTTGCCTAGTGGTTAGAGCGTTGGGCCAGTAACCAAAAGGTTGCTAGATCGAATCCCCGAGCTGACAAGGTAAACATCTGTCGTTCTGCCCCTGTTTAACCCACTGTTCCTAGACTGTCATTGTAAATAACAATTTGTTCTTAACTGACTTGCCTAGTTAAATAAGAATGTTTGTGAATATTACATGTACTGTTCTGAGAGTTGAGGTACATACAGCAAATATCAAATTTTACTACAAGTCATTGTCATAATGACTTGTTGAAAATGGATGTTTTGTGAATACCCACAAAATATTCAGTGACGGCCTGCTTTGTCAATTGCTTTCAATATTACATTTGGCGGCAAGAGGGAGGACTACTGATGGAATAAGCTTGTCCTAATAGTCAGGCTGAGTTTTATGGTCTGATAGTTATTCCACATAACCATAAAAACAACAAGTGGATGGACAATCCATTTATATGCAGATGAATCCATTTATATGCAGTCTTATACTCAGCTGGCCCCTTCCCGGATTTTGTGTTAAATGCTCTAAAACAAAGCTTTCTTAATGTCCAATAAGCTTTCTCTGCCCTTAACACCTCCAAAACAAAGGTCATGTGGTTTGGTAAGAAGAATGCCCCTCTCCCCACAGGTGTGATTACTATCTCTGAGGGTTTAGAGCTTGAGGTAGTCACCTCATACAAGTACTTGGGAGTATGGCTAGACGGTACACTGTCCTTCTCTCAGCACATATCAAAGCTGCAGGCTAAAGTTACATCTAGACTTGGTTTCCTCTATCGTAATCGCTCCTCTTTCATCCCAGCTACCAAACTAACCCTGATTCGGATGACCATCCCACCCATGATAGATTACGGAGACATCATTTATAGATCAGCAGGTAAGGGTGCTCTCGAACGGCAAGATGTTCATTACCATTCGGCCATCAGATTTGCCACCAATGCTCCTTATAGGACACATCACTGCACTCTATACTCTATAAACTGGTCATCTCTGTATACCCATTGCAAGACCTACTTAGGCCTCACTCCCCCCTATCTGAGATATCTACTGCAGCCCTCAGCCTCCACATACAACACCCGTTCTGCCAGTCACATTCTGTTAAAGGTCCCCAAAGCACACACATGGCTGGGTCGCTCGTCTTTTCAGTTCGCTGCAGCTAGCAACTGGAACGAGCTGCAATAAACACCCAAACTGGACAGTTTTATCTCAATCTCTTCATTCAAAGACTCAATCATGGACACTCTTACTGACAGTTGTGGCTGCTTTGCGTGATGTATTGTTGTCTCTACCTTCTTGCCCTTTGTGCTGTTGTCTGTGCCCAATAATGTTTGTACAAGAGGTCGACCGATTATGATTTTTCAATACCGATACCGATTATTGGAGGGCCAAAAAAAGCCGATACTGATTAATCGGCCGATTTTTATTTATTTGTAATAATGACAATTACAACAATACTGAATGAACGCGTATTTTAACTTAATATAATACATCAATAAAATCAATTTAGACTCAAATAAATAATGAAACATGTTCAATTTGGTTTAAATAATGTAAAAACAAAGTGTTGGAGAAGAAAGTAAAAGTGCAATAAGTGCCATGTAAAAAAGCTAACGTTTAAGTTCCTTGCTCAGAACATGAGAACATATGAAAGCTGGTGGTTCCTTTTAACATGAGTCTTCAATATTCCCAGGTAAGAAGTTTTAGGTTGAGGGAATTATAGGACTATTTCTCTCTATACCATTTGTATTTCATATACCTTTGACTCTTGGATGTTCTTATAGGCACTTTAGTTTTGCCAGTGTAACAGTATAGCTTCCGTCCCTCTCCTCGCCCCTACCTGGGCTCGAACCAGGAACACATCGACAACAACCACCCTCGAAGCATCGTTACCCATCGCTCCACAAAAGTCGCGGCCCATGCAGAGCAAGGGGAACAACTACTCCAAGTCTCAGAGCGAGTGACGTTTGAAATACTATTAGCGCGCACCCCGCTAACTAGCTAGCCATGTCGCATCGGTTACACCAGCTTAATCTCGGGAGTTGATAGGCTTGAAGTCATAAACAGCTCAATGTTTTAAGCATTGCGAAGAGCTGCTGGCAAAACGCACAGAGGTGCTGTTTGAATGAATGATTACGAGCCTGCTGCTGCCTACCACCGCTCAGTCAGACTGCTTTATCAAATAATAGACTTAATTATAACATTCCGATTAATCGGTCGACCTCTAGTTTGTACCATGTTTTGTGCTGCTACCATGTTATGCAGCTGTCATGTTGTGTTGTCATGTGTTGCTGCCTTGCTATGTTGTTGGCTTCGGTCTCTCTTTATGTGGTGTTGTCTCTCTTGTCGTGATTTGTGTTTTGTCCTCTATATATATATATTTTTATCCCAGCCCCCGTCCCGGCTGGAGGCCTTTGGCCTTTCGGTAGGCCGTCATTGTAAATAAGAATTTGTTCTTAACTGGCTTGCCTAGTTAAATAAAAAATGTAACCTTGATAACTTTGAAGTGTAACAGTTTAACTTTAGTCCGTCCCCTTGCCCCGACCCGGGCGCGAACCAGGGACCCTCTGCACACATCAACAACAGTCACCCACCAAGCATCGTTACCCATCGCTCCACAAAAGCCGCGGCCCTTGCAGAGCAAGGGGAACCACGACTTCAAGGTCTCAGAGCAAGTGACGTCACCGATTGAAAGGCTATTAGCGCGCACCACCGTTAACTAGCTAGCCATTTCACATCGTTTACCCTTACCAAGACAACCTTGAATGTTCCTTAGTGGCCTAGATACAGTTTGGATTGAAATCGGCTTGAAAATCTATGGAAAGACTTAAAAATGTCTTTCTAGCAATGACGATTACCAACTTGTCAGAGCTTAAAGAATTTAAAAAAGAATGTGCAAATGCTGTACAATACAGCTGTGCAAATCTCTTAGAGACATATCCAGAAAGACAGCTACTAAAGGGGATTCTAACATGTATTGGCTCAGTGGTGTGAATACTTATGTAAATTAGATATTTATGTATTTAATTTTCAATAAATTTGCAAAAATGTCAAAACACGTTTTCACTTTGTCATTATGTGGTATTGTGTGTAGTTGGGAGAGAAATCTATTTTGATTTCAGGCTGTAACAACAAAATGTGGAATAAGTCAAGTGGTATGAATACTTTCAGAAGGCACTGTATGTGTTGGGCTTTATATAGTTAATAGAAACGTAAACATGAAACAATTTCAAAGATTTTACTGAGTTACAGTTCTTAGAAGGAAATCAGTCAATTTAAATAAATTAATTAAGCCTTAATCTATGGCATAAGGCCCCTCCCAGAGGCGATCCTGCAGGTGGAGAAGCCGGATGTGGAGGCTCTGGGCTAGCGTGTTTACACGTGTTCTGCGGTTGTGAGGCAGGTTAGATGTACTACCAAATTCTGTAAAACAACAACATTGGAGGCTACTTATGGTAGAGAAATTAACATTTCATTATCTGGCAACAGCTCTGGTGGACATTCCTGCAGTCAGCATGCCAATTGCACACTCCCTCAAAACGTGAGACATCTGTGGCATTGTGTTGTGTGACACAACTGCACATTTTAAAGTGGCCTTTTATTGTCCCCAGCACAAGGTGCACCTGTGTAATGATCATGCTGTTTAATCAGCTTCTTGATATGCCACACTTGTCAAGATTATTTGGCAAAGGAGAAATGCTCACTAACAGGGATGTTAACACATTTGTGCACAAAATTTGAACGAAATAAGGTTTTAAAGTATGGAACATTTCTGGGATTTTTTATTTCAGCTCATGAAACATGGGACCAACACTTTACATGTTGCGTTTATATTTTGCTTCAGTATAGATTGTTTATTTGTATGTATTGGGCTTTAGCTGAGATCTTTACAGAGTCAAGGATATTTGTCCAGTTCTAAATTGTTCCTTAACTAGTTCCTTGATTGCCATCTAAGAGCCAACATCTTTTTTTGTGTCAGCGCTGCCTGCCAGTAGTAATCGTCTCTTATCGAGAGATTCAAGGAGCTATCATCTTAAGTAACACAGTAGATGCAACGCATCGAATATTTACATTCATGCACTTCGAAATGAATTTTTTGCACTCTCACATCATATGTGGCACTCTCACATCATATGAAGGAGTCTGCCTAACTGATTTAGGGGACACATTGAACAGTTGGGAGTTGGGGCCATTTTCATCCTAAAATGTTTTCTTGGTGTTAAATACAGGATATGAACAAACTTAAAATGTATAAGGTTGATGATTCGGATTACGGGACGCCAAGGTCATATTTCTGCATATTCTGTCCCAGTTAAAGGGTTGTTTGGATTCACTTAGATCTGTGGAACATACTTTTTTAATGGCTAGCTCAGAATATGAGCTTTCTCTATATATATATATATATATATATATATATATTATAGTGATCAGTCCTTTTGGAAGCCCAGATAAATTATTTATAAATCCCATCATTGTAAATAGCTGAACTAAATTGTAAATATGAAGACACAAAAGGAGTTACCTGGTAATGTGTGTTTTCCAAATCTTGGAATGTTCTCCAACCATTACTGTCAATCATATTAGCAAGGGTACAGAGTCCACATTTAGACTTTTGGGGGGGATGCAAAAGGCTGCCCTCCAGATCGCAAAGCATTATTGAATATGGGCATGCCATTTCGATTACCAGTTACATTGTTTTGCTATTTTGTGCCAAATAGAAATGGTGTGAGCAATAATAGGACCAAAATGTAGTTTAACATTGTTAATTGTCCATTGCAATAGGAGACATCATATTTCTCTCCATACTCAGCCAGTGGGGGGCAGAAGAATCATGTCTAAACAAATTTATGCTAGTGCCTGGAAAAACAATTTAAAGTTTGATATGGATAGTCCTCCTATGTCTTTCTCTCTTTAAGTTTGTTACTTTTATCTCGCTTACCTTGCCATATACATTTTGAGACCACACTCTGGATTTTACCCCATTAGCCAGAAGGGGGAGACAAGTGAAGCATTAAACTACAGAAATTCAGCCATGGCCAGATATTCATTTTGACAATAAGATATTCTGCCGGTTAAAGCCTTCATTTGGAAATGTCATTATTCTGTAGCAGGGGTGCAGAACTCAGGCCCGTAAGTCCACAAGGGCTGCGCCACGTTCAGTTGCCAAACGTTGCCGATAGAAATGCCACGAATAGAGCCGACATGATTCCTCGTTCTACATGTCAGAGGCATGTTTGTTCTACATAGCATATGTCTATCTTCCAAAATTGTGAGTCCTGCTGAACTCGCACCTGATTTTAGTTTCTATCTGGTACTTAATTGGCACTGTATTGTGATTGGCCGGAGAGTGTGCACCACTGTTTCCAATGTAGAAATCAGTCCCTATAAAAAACAATGACGGAAATCTGCATGCAGCAGTCGAGAAACAGAGCTGTGCACCTTGTAGCTTAGGGATATACTACTGTTAGACACCTTTTTACAAATTAAGTGGTTGTAATTAACAAACACTGACAAAAAAAATTGGGAAAGCAACTCTACTAGATGACCTCAGTCTCCAGGACAATACCGTGGATGTCCTCCCAGGCCAATCATCTTCGTAGATACAAGCAGACTGTGAAACATCCCCAGTTCAACCATTGTCATGTTTGCACTCCGAGTCAGCTCTCCGTCTTTAATGTTTCATTAACTGTCAGCGGCTTCGGAGAGACGAGAAAACGAGGGAGTGGAGATGCGAAAGAAGATGACCGCGAGCGCACGTATATGTTTTATTGATCAAGTGCGGGAAGGGAGAAATGCAAGCGAACATGGGAATGAATTATGGATCCGCTGAGTGGAGGGAGAGGTTTGCAGAAAGTAGGTCTATGATGAACTCAAAACGCAATAGCGGAGGTCTCCAAGAGGTGGGGGGAGAAAACCATGTGTGGACATTTGTTCAAAGGAAATAACATATAGCCCTTTTAATATGTGAAACATTTTAGTATAACCTTTAGGGTGCCTGTAGTGACTGGGGGAGGTTTAGGCGTACTGCAGTTTGGTGGTCATGCAATGGGTTTTGAGGCCCTAAAGTAAATATATACTGAACAAAAATATAAAAGCAAAATGTAAAGTGTTGATTTCATGAGCGATGGCAATTTTAATTCAGAGATACTGTGATGAGATCCTGAGGCCCATTGTCGTGCCATTCATCCGCCGCCATCACCTCATATTTCAGCATGATAATGCACAGCACCCCATCGCAAGGACCTGTACACCATTCTCAGAAGCTGAACATTTCCCAGTTCGTCCATGGCCTGCATACTCACCAGACATGTCACCCATTGAGCATGTTTGGGATGCTCTGGATTGCCGTGTACGACAGCGTGTTCCAGTTCCCGCCAATATCCAGCAACTTTGCCATTGACGAGGAGTGGGACAACATTCCACAGGTCACAATCAACAGCCTGATCAACTCTATGCAAAGGAGATGTTACGCTGCATGAGGCAAATGGTAGTCACACCAGATACTGACTAGTTTTCTGATCCACCTTTTTTAAAGGTATAGTATCTATGACCAACAGATGCATATCTGTATTCCCAGTCGTGGAATCCATAGATTAGTGCCTAATGAATTTATTTTAATTGACAGATTTACTTGTATGAATTGTAACTCACATTTGAACAAAAATATAGTTTAACTTAAGGAAGTGAAATGTAATCACCAAAGCGTGTTATAACTTACTACACCCTAGATAAGATATTTATAAATATGTATGTAGGCTATATATTATAGGTACTTAGGTTTATTCGTTTTATTAGTAGTTTAGCAGTATTTTTTTATTCGTTTTAGGCCTATTAGTAGTTGTACAAAACATTTTTATGCTGTTAAGTTTTTAAATTAATATTCAATTGTTATTAACCAGTAGTTGCCTTACTGTTATTGTTACTAAGTATTGTTTTTTTGTTTATTTTATTTGGACACCTTAAACATGATGGTACACCTCATTTCATTCTGCAAAATTTTGTATAAATAATACCTAAGAAAAATGAGGGGGAAAAATGTCAAATTCATACTTTTGAATGCTAATATAAAATAGGCTATATGAATTTGTCTATTTTCCATGTTGGTCAATATGACATGCCTAAAAGATAATGGAAATGTGTCAATTTAGTGTATTTTCATCCAAATCATAAATTTTTTAAATTACCACTCATTTTTACCATTGAAGATATTGTTATAGTTAACCTCACTGCCTGTTAAGTCCTAGAAATGTAGAGATATGTATGTTGCTGATGTAAAAAAATATTATTCTAACTCTAATCTTTTCTCCCCTACTTTTCTCCCCTACTTGTGTGTGCATGCATGCTCGTGTGTGCGTGCATGCTCGTGTGTGTGTGCATGCGTGTGTGCGTGCACGCCTGTCTAGTCAAAAAATGTTGTTAAACACTACCACTGGCTAGTGTTTCACTGTAGTTTCTGAAGACGTAGGAGGTTTTCCCATATATTTTTTTATTGTATTTGTTTGGGGGGGTGGGATATATATATATATCTCGTCCAAAAGTTTGGGGTCACTTAGAAATGTCCTTGTTATTGAAAGAAAAGCAAAACATTTTGTCCCTTAACATCAAATTGATCAGAAATGCAGTGTAGACATTGTTAATGTTGTAAATGAATATTGTAGCTGGAAACGGCTGACTTTTAATGGAATATCTACAGAGGCCCATTATCATCATCCAATGCCACATTTAAAATGCTAAACTTGGATTAGCTAACACAGGCTAATTGTTCATTAGAAAACCCTTTTGCAATTATGTTAGCATAGCTAAAGAAGCAATGAAACTGGCCTTCTTTAGACTAGTTGAGTATCTGGAGTGTCAGCATGTGGGTTCGATTACAGGCTCACAATGGCCAGAAACAAAGACTTTCTTCTGAAATTCATCAGTCTATTCTTGTTCTGAGAAATGAAGAGAAATTGCCAAGAAACTGAAGATCTGGTACAACACTGTGCTGTGTACTACTCCCTTCACAAACGGTCTGTAACCAGAATAGAAAGAGGAGTGGGAGGTCCCGGTGCACAACTGAGCAAGAGAACAAATACATTAGTGTCTAGTTTGAGAAACAGACGCTTCACAGGTCCTCAACTGGCAGCTTCATTAATTAGTACCCGCAAAACACCAGTCTCAACATCAACAGTGAATAGCCGACTCCGGGATGCTGGCCTTCTAGGCAGAGTTGCAAAGAAAAATCCATATCTAAGACTGGACAATAAAAAGAAAAGATTAACACAGACACAGGAACTCTGCCTAGAAGGCCAGCATCCCGGAGTCGCCTCTTCACTGTTGACGTTGAGACTGGTGTTTTGCGGGTACTATTTAATGAAGCTGCCAGTTGAGGACTTGTGAGGCGTCTGTTTCTCAAAGTAGACACTAATGTACTGCATGCTTAACCCGGAAGACAGCTTCACCAATGTGTCGGAGAAAACATTCTTCAACTGAGGACCGAGGTCAGCCTGCAGGCGCCCGGCCAGCCACAAGGAGTTGCTAGAGCGCGATGAGCCAATGTATAGCCCCCAGAAGCCAAACCCTCCCCTACTCGGATGACGCTAGGCCAATTGTCCCGATCACGGCCGGCTGTGACCACAAACCCATTTCTAATCAAATGATGTTTTGGAGAGTTTTCTGATGTTCTCATGCATTTGGTATGGAAGACTGATCTACCAAGCTAGAAATAGCTAAACGACTGTAGACATGGGGGAAAAAAGGAATGGTTATTCATGGAGTCACACAGAAGTCGGGTCAATGTGAATGTAATAACATTGATGAGAACTGTGGGAAAGAAATGCCCCTAGGCCACAGCAGGGAGACGTTGTCGAGGACCTTGACAGACTCTGTGACGGTGAGATCGAGACATTTAGTACCTAGGATGACTCGTTGGTTTTGTTGATCTGTGCAACACTCGAGACGGGCCTAGGGACCATTGTCTAATTTAATGGGTTTTGTGAACACCCAGACAGTCTTAGTTTTGAAGTTGCTATACTTACATTCATATATATATATATATGTAATAAATCCCTCCAGATTAACTAGTTCATTAAATAAGTTATTATGAATTCAATGTTACAATGGAATATAATTTACTGTATTTGTTGATGGTGGAAGAAAAAAAACTCAAGAATAAGTCGATTTGGACGAGTCAAAGAGCCATGCACTTTAGTACCTGCATGGCCTGTTTTACTAAATGCACTCCTGACCTGCATTCCTTAGCTCTCCTCTCCTTTCAAAACGCTTAGATTATAGAATGATTCAAAATAATTTAAAACATCTTTAAAAAAAAAAAAGGGATTACATCTCTATACGTATTTCTACATATTACACGGATATGTTGAGCACAGAATGAGCGAATAACATTTCATTGAGCAAAAAGCATCCATCGGCTCCCGATATGACATTGTGGTTGTTGAACAGTACAGGTTGTTGTGAACGATGTTACATGAGGATTGGTCTGCGAGGGTGTCGCTGAGAAAGAGGAGAGGGTCTGTGGGAGGGGTGTGTGTACCGCCCTCATTCCCAAAGTCCTTTGGGGCAAAGCTAGGCGTAGAAGGTCTCCACTTTGACTGCATGGCAGAACATCGTCATAGAGAACACCAAACCCAGAATCTGCACAAAGGGAACACATACACAACCAAAATCAATGTGAGACAACTACATCGTCAATAAAGAAGCCGTGTCCGAATACCCATACTTGAGTCCTAAATAGTAGGCCGCTTGAATACGCAAATGTTTTTCCATTTTATAGCAGAAAATCTAGTTTACTTTAAATGCCTAGATGTCATTCTCATTTAGGCTTTGACAACAGCTGATAATCAGTTTTGGGGATTTGCTACAGAAATTAATCAATCAGGCGAAACAATGCAATCACATAAGACGCATTCTCAGTATGCGGAAATAGAACGTTTTATAGTATATACACTATCGGTCAAAAGTTTTAGAACACCTACTCATTCAAGGGGTTTTCTTTATTTTTACTATTTTCTACCTTGTAGAATAATAGTGAAGACATCAAAACTATAAAATAACACATGGAATCCTCTAGTAACCAAAAAAGTGTTCAACAAATCAAAATATATTTTATATTTAAGATTTTCCAAATAGCCACCCTTTGCCTTGATGACAGCTTTGCACACTCTTGGCATTTTCTCAACCAGCTTCATGAGGTAGTCACCTAGAATGCATTTAAATTAACAGGTGTGTCTTAAGTTAATTTGAGTTTGAGTTTATTTTATTTTTACAGGGACAGTGCACATTAATCAACGTTTCAGTAAAAGTGCCGGTTTTAGCCAGCCGGCTAATTTTCAACCGCAGTCCCTGGGCAGGTTGTGGAATTTCTTTCCTTCTTAATGCATTTGAGCCAATCAGTTGTGTAGTGACAAGGTAGGGGTGGTATACAGAAGATGCCCTATTTGGTAAAAGACAAAGTCCATATTATGGCAAGAATAGTTCAAATAAGCAAAGAGAAACAACAGTCCATCATTACTTTAAGACATGAAGGTCAGTCAATATGGAACATTAAGAACTTTGAAAGGTTCTTCAAGTGCAGTCGCAAAAACCATCAAGCGCTATGATGAAACTGGCTCTCATGAGGACCCCCACAGGAATGGAAGTCCCAGAGGTACCTCTGCTGCAGAGGATAAGTTCATTAGTTACCGGCCTCAGAAATTGCAGCCAAAATAAATGCTTCAGAGCTCAAGTAATAGACATCTCAACATCAACTGTTCAGAGGAGACTGTGTGAATCAGGCCTTAATGGTTGAATTGCTGCAAAGAAACCACTACTAAAGGACACCAATAACAAGAAGAGACTTGCTTGGGCCAAGAAACACGAGCAATGGACATTAGTTTTGGTTCCAACCGCCATGTCTTTGTCGTGTCTTTGCTATCGTTAAATTGAAGACTTATAGTTTTTATCAAAGATTCCTGTAATTAGGGATTACGCGATCACTTGAGTAATAACATAACTAATTAACTATGAATTCGAGGGCACCAGGGAAAGTTATTAGATTGCAAAGTTATAATTTCCCAATATAACCTTTCAGATATTTTCATATCTGATCAATAGTCTTCTAATTAATGATTTATTTACTTTACCTCACGTTAGTCTCATTCCAAACGTCGTAAATTGTTGATTATCTGCACGAACCCAGTCTTCACTATGAGTCATCCATATATCAATTGTCTTAAATCATTTATTTATTACTAACTAATTAATTCACAGAAATGCATAAACAAACAAAAAACGTAAAAATAGTTACATGAAATGATGGGAGAAATATGCCCTAGTGGGCTGAACCGGCATGTCGGCTGTTAGACAAAGGAATAATTGTGGTTCGACTAAGAAGTCACTAGAGTTCATAATTATAACAATTGACATGCTAATCCTTTACACATGAACGCTCACTCATTCGGGAACAATTGCAATCAATATATATATGGTTACACTCGGTGTGTGTGTCGTCTTGATCGTTGGAGTGAAGTTAGTTTCTGTTGGAGTTCCTTCTGTCTCGGTTATTGTGGTTAGTTCAGAGTGACATTCGTTATAGAATGGATGTTTCGGCGGTTGTCTTTCTTCGCGTTCAATGATACCGAATTCCTAGCTGCAGACTAGTAGTCAATATCAAAACTTGTTCTTATTCGGCTAAGAGTTTAACCACGTGGTATGGTTAAAGATTCAGCAATGTTACTTAAACTTAGTTCTCCCCATGGAGGATAAACATGGTCTAATGGTAATTTCTTAGAGTTGGCTTTTATTCAGATAGCAGGAAGGGGCTGTCCTTGGATGTCTGACCCAACTGGCTCAGGGGCGGGTCCTCGGGTTTAGTTCAAATCAAAAAGGGATTTGTATTTTTCTTCATTAAACAGTCCAAAATCATATTACACAATTATACAAACAGTATCATACTCACTCATTCATTTTATACAACAAACAGATGTAAACCTCATATCTGAGGTTATTATATAAACAGCGGTATGGTAATGTAGTCCCACAGTCTCTCATGAGTTTCCCACGTGGTGACCAATGGGCATGTTAATAGCTGGACTCTCCACCGATCTTTTATACTTTTGCAGGAACATGAAATATGTTCGTACCTCAAGTTCTGTGAGGTGGGAGAAAATTACTTTGTCCTGAAAGTTTACCCTCTCTCTTAATACTGTTTGGCCATGAGGAGATTCTCAGGAATTTACGACGTATCTCTGTGATCACAGCATGGGTTGAAGGAGTAAAGGGAAAGGCAGGGAGAGGGGGATGGGGTTTGCAATACCCAAGCAGGCCACATCATGACATCTTTGTGAGACGCAATGTGGGTGAACGGATCTCCGCATGTGTATTTCCCACTGGGAAGCATTAAGGAGGTGTGATGGTGTGGGGGTGCTTTGTTGGTAACACTGTGATTTATTTAGAATTCAAGGCACACTTAGCCAGCATGGCTACCACAGCATTCTGCAGCGATACGCCATCCCATCTGGTGGGACTATCATTTGTTTTTCAACAGGACAATGACCCAACACACCTCCAGGCTGTGTAAGGGCTATTTTACCAAGAATGAGAGTGATGGAGAGCTGCATCAGATGACCTGGCTACCACAATCCCCCAACCTTAACCAAATTGAGTGAAGCAAATGCAGCCAACAAGTGCTCAGCATTTGTTGGAACTCCTTCAAGACTGTTGGAAAAGCATTCCAGGTGAAGCTGGTTGAGAGAATGCTAAGAGTGTGCAAAGCTGTCAAGGCAAAGGGTGGATATTTGAAGAATCTTAAATATAAAATATTTTGATTTGTTTAACACTTTTTTTGGTTACTACATGACTCCATGTGTGTTATTTCATAGGAGGTGTGATGGTGTGGGGGTGCTTTGTTGGTGACACTGTCTGTGATTTATTGTCTTCACTATTATTCTACAATGTCGAAAATAGCAAAAATAAAGAAAAACCCTGGAATGAGTAGGTGTTCAAAAACTTTCGACCGGTAGTGTACATTTAAGAAAATCTAGGATGTTTATACTCATCTAGTAGAATTCGATGCACACTACCACAGCATTGCATTGGAAGAGGGGGGCTGTGAGTGACGGGCCCAAGTTCTCTTCAAGTAACCAAACAAAACGATGCTACTTAATTGGGAAGATGCCGATAGCGAAGCTTCTGCGGTGGTGTTCACGAGTATTGCATCGTAGGCTACATAATTAAAACTTTCTTTTTTTTTTTTACCCAAAGTGGATTTCTGTTTTCTCATAAAGTGTTTCTTGTTCTCTTGGCCTTCGTCAGAGCTTTTAAACTAAATACTAAAACATCTTGATTTCTGAGTATGTCGGCCCCGGGGACTCGGGATGTGTCTGCGTTATTGATGTCGTGTTAATCAGGCTTTTTGTTTTGAACATATGGATTGTTTTAGTTTTGTAGGAAACCTGTTTCATTATTTAATGTATAGATCAAGCCTTAACTCCTTCCCAATGATCAGTGCTTTAGTTTATTATGTTGCTGTCCAGCGGTTCTGAATTTGTGATGCGCCCATCTGTCCACGTTTTTCTGTGCAATAGCCTTTTGATTTGAAAGTTTTGGTGTGTGTACTAGGCTAATGTATATGATACAGCACTTTGGTTTCACTAACAGATATGTTGAAATGGGACCAAATTATTTGTTTCTGTCTTCAGTCCTTTTTAAATAGGATAGAAGGGCTATATGGGCTACGGTATAGGTTGAATGTGATAGTCTGCCTATAACCAGCCTGAGTAGGCCTATGTAGTGTAGAGAAATTAATCAAATTGGAAATGAGCTATTATCAGGCTGGTTGACAGTGGCTTGTATTCATGAATGCGAAGGTAAGCCCCCCCTTGGATTTTGGCATCATTGCTATCAAATCCCATTGAGAACTTGCATCATTGACAGAGAGAGAGAATAGAAGTTCAATATGTAGCTAGATGTAGAAGGCTAGTGTTAACTTGCTAACATTGCCCATGAATGGAAGTTAGGCTAGCGTGCAAGCATTTTAGCCAGGTAGCCTAGGACAACAAAAAATTAAAGCGTGTACTGTATGATAGAGTGATAGACTGTTTCGTCAACATGGAAGAGAGGAGGATGGCATTGACGTTTCTCTACAAGTAGGGTGAGTCAACATGTTTTTCTATTTGCACGAACACACAGAAATCAGAACTATGGCTCCACAGTTACTTTAGCCAAGCACCGCTACTGTTGGATAATGCGACGCAAGAAAAATCCACCCGCACTCAGCCCTGCCCCACATACTCAGCCAGTCAGGAGCCACTACTATGTTGCGCTCGCGGCATACTGTATACTTTTTACTATGCTGCGTGCTAAATAGTATGAGTATATAGCATGCAGTGTAAGTATATAGTAAGCTAGTCTGGGTATTCAGACACGGCCAGTCTCCATTGAGAATAAAAAGGTACAACCTCATGAATTTGAATTCACTGTAATAGTTAACAATAGTGGCTTACTTTCAAATCATCTCATATCAATTGTTAGTGATATTAACCTGGTTCCAGATCTGTACAATATGTGCTTTAACCAACTCCTGACTTTTGTCCATGCCATTCAGTCTGACCGCAATGCAAGCTACCGTAAAACGTTCAGATGCGCAGCTATTTGGAATGGGGTCTGTATAGCAATGACAACCAATGGTCAAAGTTGGAAAAGCAAAATGCCGATCTTCTGGTGCCAAGCTAAGATGCTGTGGTTCCCGGTCAATAGACATCTCTCTGTATAAAATGCTACCCACTGAAACGTAAGCATTCAAAGGACTTTTAATGTGCACTTCAAAATCAAATAAAATGTATTGGTCACATACACATGTTTAGCGGATGTTACTGGGGGTGTAGCGAAATGCTTATAAATCGTATAACGGTGCCACCAGTGTCTGTACCTGTGTGAGTGCCGTACACAGAGCAAAGATCCACAGGGCCACCAGATTCTCTTGTAGCCAATCCTTCACCCGTTCGTAGCATGGCTGTGGAGACACACGAGAATGGAAACACATATTTTAAAGCACATTATACAAACCCCCCTCATTTATAGCATAAGGAGCCCAAAGTGTAGCCTACAGCAGGGTTGGGATTAATTCCATTTCATTTCACTCAATAGAACAGCCATAGAAAAAGTGATTTTATTTGAAAGGTTAAAGAAAACAAAATCGAACATTTTAATGTGTTTCCTCATTCACTCCATCTGGTGCTAGTCTTGGTAGACTTACAAGAGTATTGGCCCACAGACCCTTTTCTACACCGCCCACATCCCATTCATGCCTTTAACTCTGCAAATCAGCTCCTTGTCGTGTTAGCTAAGTGGGTCCCATGTGGATGCCTTCCACATTTCGCCCACCTCTGCTCTTTTGAACCAATGTTCCCTGGGATAGCTAACATCCCTGTCTAGCGAAATGGGCAGAAGGATAGGAGTGACTTGCAGATACCGTCGCTCTGTGCTGGGACAACATTTAGACAAGTGCTGAATTTCTCATGGCCAACACGAAGAGGATATACACTTAGGCGATGTCAACCAAAGTTTCTCCAACTCTCCCTTTTCAACATTCATTACGTGTAACACAGTGAAAAGGATGATGTACCACTAGACAACTACAAGTCTTTTCTTTTTCTTTTTTTTTACTTTTTTTTTTATGTGAATAGTTTGCATATCCTCAGTGGTTGTTGTAATAATTAAAGAGAGTGGCATAGGCAGTGGCAGACAGTGATGGGACTGGCACAGAGTGCATGAGCCTGGCATGGTACACGGCAGAAATAAATTATGCCTTACACGGAACCCAAACCGGTTGCGCGCGTGCGCCATCGTGCATAAATGGATTTTGTCCCCCCACACCAAACGCGATCACGACACGCAGGTTAAAATATCAAAACAAACTCTGAACCAATTATATTAATTTGGGGACAGGTCGAAAAGCATTAAACATTTATGGCAATTTAGCTAGTTAGCTTGCACTTGCTAGCTAATTTGTCCTGGGATATAAACATTGAGTTATTTTACCTGAAATGCACAAGGTCCTGTACTCCACCAATTGATCCACACATAAAACGGTCAACCGAATCGTTTCTAGTCATCTCTCTTCCTTCCAGGCTTTTTCTTCTCTTGACTTTATATTGCGATTGGCAACTTTCATAAATTAGGTGCATTACCGCCACTGACCTCGTTCGTCTTTCAGTCATCCACGTGGGTATAACCAATGAGGAGATGGCACGTGGGTACCTGCTTCTACAAACCAATGAGGAGATGGGAGACGCAGGACTTGACGCGCGATCTGCATCAGAAATATAACTGATTTCTATTTTAGCCCTTGGCAACGCAGACGCTCGTTGGCGCGCTCAATAATTGAATAACATAGATTTCTACATTTATTTTGCAACGCGCACACGACGCGAGCGGTGTAGTCAGCCTGTTAGTCTATAGCACTGCTGCTTTTCAGTCTTCCCTAGAATCAGGGATTTAGGCCTGGGACACCAGTTGAGTGGATTCTCTCGCCAAACACGGGTATTAATCAAGTAATTATATATTAACTAACTACCAGGGGCGAAAGAAAATCAGCACTGCTGCTGCAGACCTCAAAGCCTAGATTTTAAAAACCCCATAGAGTTGATTAACATAAACAAATCCCCATCAGAATCTGTGGAAAGCGGCGGAGATACTCCTCTGTTTGTCAGACAAGGAGGCATCCCGAAAATCAGTCTATGACCCCACTATGGTGTTCTCCGTTTTTTCCCCCCTAAGACTCCCACAAGTGTCACGGGACTAGTCTAAAGGTAACCCGGTACCAGTTTAAAAAAAATGAATGGAAGTATGGAAGTAGTTTTGTGACCCCAAAAAATACACAATTATTCCTGAGCTTTCTCCTAGATCTAAACCTTATTCTTTATGATACATTTTTTGACTGTCTGTTTTGCCATTTATGAATGTGTTATAACTTGTGCAGTGAAGACCCCCCCCCCCCCCACACACACTTTTAGGGATTAAATAGGAAGGAATAAGGAATATGAGAACAGGTAGTTCTCCTCAGCACAGCAGAGCAGTGTTTCCCAAAGTGTGGGTAGGGTTTTAGCAAAAGCTCAGTGGACTGTGTGGATTGTCGGAGATTTTTCACAGTATAATGTTTTATTTACCTGGTTGGTCACAAGGGAGGCTTTTGAACAAAACATTTTTACATTTGGGCACCAAAAACAACAAAATAACATTTGGGAACAACTAGTGTGCATGCGCGTGCGTATTCATGTCAGAGAGGGTGTGTGTGTGCATGTGTTTGTGAATGTTTGATTCTGTGCATCTTACCGCAGTCCACCAGGTCCCTGGGTTCTCGAGGCCACAGTTGTCACTGTACTCCAGACAGCAGGAGTCAGGCACACGGCTGGCGTTGTACACTTCAAACCAGTCCGTATGGTTGGTCACGCCACAGCAGCGGAACTACACCAGACAAGGACACTGCATGTCAATGACAGAACAGAGAGGAAAACCGAACATGCTACACACTAAAACCATTCTGCATGATTCATAAACAGAGATCGTTCTCAGGCACTGACTGTAACGCTCAACGGAAGAAGTGGACCAAGGTGCAGCGTGGTACGTGTTCATGATTCTTTATTGACTCAGAACACCAAACTAAACAACAAAAGAATAACGAACGTCACGTTCCGTAGGCTTCACAGAGCTAACAAAAAACAACATCCCACAACCTAAGGTGGCAAAACAGGCTGCCTAAGTATGATTCCCAATCAGAGACAACGATAGACAGCTGTCCCTGATTGAGAATCACACAGGGCCAAAACATAGAAATAAAAAACATAGAATGCCCACCCCACATCACACCCTGACCTAACCAAATAGAGAAATAAAACGGCTCTCTAAGGTCAGGGCGTGACACTGACATGTTAAACATATCTGTCACGTCTTTTATTTAGATAGTTCTTCCTCATCACTCCAAAGTGGCCATTACTGAATTGAAAATGGATTAACATTTTGCAGTGTGGTAATGTATTCAGTGGGGTGTGGTAGAGGGTTAGCTTGGTTTTATGGAATGAGAACTTTTCTTGCTGCTGTTTTGACATTTGACTCAATCTAGAATTTCACGTGGAACCCATGGTCTCTCTTTCTCTCTCTCTCTCTCTCTCTCTCTCTCTCTCTCTCACACACACACACACGTGCTGTCAGTCACACAGCTAATGCCCACTACAAACAATCAAACGGGACTCTATAATGTAAAAGTGGCCCCTTCTGTGATAAACAGCCCAAAGTCTGATATCTTGTATCTTTTGGCGTCTATTGGCAGCTTTCACCAGCAGTGCCTGCAGCATGTTTATCAGCTCCTTTTATTCAATCTTTCCTCTACTATCTTTCCTCACTTTGTGTTTCCTACTTTCCTTTGCCCGTGATTTGAGCAGTGGATTTTGGTCATGAATAATACAAAGCCAAGCACATCAAAGTGAGTGTGGAAACAAACAGTTGTTCTTCGGAGAGCCATGCGGTCCAATTTGCATTCATCTTACTGATTGACAGCCTATTTAAAGAATCGAAGGCCATTCTTATTGGTTGGAATCAGGTTTGATTGCATAATCCCTTGTCCCTACAAAGTGGTACATATGATAATGTAATTAGCCTGCAGTACTGTATTTCTCCAAGCTTGAACTGTTTTAACACTAGCCTGGCCCCAGATCTGATTGTGCTGTCTTGCTAACTCCTATGGCCATTGTCATTGTGTCATAAATTGAACTAGGACAAAACTAATTTAAGACGACTGTTGACCACCAGGGGGCAGTCTAAGCAGGGCAAGCTGATTTATATTTTAGTCAGTTGGCAGACACTGGATGACTTACAGGAGCAATTAGGGTTAAGTGCCTTGCTTCTAAAAAAAAATCTAATTTTATTGGTCACGTACACATGGTTAGCAGATGTTATTGCGATTGTAATAAAATGCTTATGCTTCTAGATCCGACAGAAGAGCAGTATCTTAACAGGTAATATTGAACAATTCCACAACAAAACCTAATATCTATCAAATTCTACAAAACTTAATACACACAATCTAGTAAAGGAATGGGATGAGATATAAGTACAAAATATATGGATGAGCAGTGAGAGCGGTTATATATAAGTACAAAATATATGGATGAGCAGTGAGAGCGGTTATATATAAGTACAAAATATATGGATGAGCAGTGAGAGCGGTTATATATAAGTATAAAATATATGGATGAGCAGTGAGAGCGGTTATATATGAGTACAAAATATATGGATGAGCAGTGAGAGCGGTTATATATAAGTACAAAATATATGGATGAGCAGTGAGAGCGGTTATATATAAGTACAAAATATATGGATGAGCAGTGAGAGCGGTTATATATAAGTACAAAATATATGGATGAGCAGTGAGAGCGGTTATATATAAGTACAAAATATATGGATGAGCAGTGAGAGCGGTTATATATAAGTACAAAATATATGGATGAGCAGTGAGAGCGGTCAAGATGCAATAGATAGTAAAGAATAAGTAAAGAATAGATAGTGAAGGATACAGTATACAGTATATACAGTTGAAGTCGGGAATTTACATACACCTTAGAAAAATACAATTCAACTCAGTTTTTCACAATTCCTGACATTTAATCCTAGTAATAATTCCCTGTCTAGATCAGTTAAGATCACCACTTTATTTTAAGAATGTGAAATGTCAGAATAATAGTAGAGAGAATGATTTATTTCAGATTTTATTTCTTTCACCACATTCCCAGTGGGTCAGAAGTGTACATACACTCAGTTAGTATTTGGAAGCATTGCCTTTAAATTGTTTTACTTGGGTCAAACGTTTTGGGTAGCCTTCCACCAGCTTCCCACAATAAGTTGGGTGAATTTTGGCCCATTCCTCCTGACAGAGCTGGTGTAACTAAGTCAGGTTAATAAGCCTCCTTGCTCACACACGGTTTTTCAGTTCCGCCCACACATTTTCTATAGGATTGAGGCAAGGGCTTTGTGATGGCCACGCCAATACCTTGACTTTATTGTCCTTTTTTGCCACAACTTTGGAAGTATGCTTGGGGTCATTGTCCATTTGGAATACCCATTTGCGACCAAGCTGTCTGATGTCTTGAGATGTTGCTTTAATGATGCCATCTATTTTATGAAGTGCTCCGGTCCCTCCTGCAGCAAAGCACCCCCACAACATGATGCTGCCACCCCCATGCTTCACAATTGGGATGATGTTCTTCGGCTTGCAAGCCTCCCCCTTTTTCCTCCAAACATAACGATGGTCATTATGGCCAAACAGTTATATTTTGTTTCATCAGACATTTCTCCAAAAAGTACGATCTTTGTCCCCATGTGCAGTTGCAAACTGTAGTCTGGCTTTTTTATGGCGGTTTTGGAGCAGTGGTTTCTTCCTTACTGAGTGGCCTTTCAGCTTATAGGACTTGTTTTACTGTGGATATATATAATTTTGTACCTGTTTCCTCCAGCATCTTCACAAGGTCCTTTACTGTTGTTCTGGTATTGATTTGCACTTTTCGCACCAAAGTATGTCCATCTCTAGGAGACAGAATGCGTGACTTGTGTTCCATTTATTAAAGTGACCAATGATTTCAAGTCTGTAGGTAGGCAGCCACCGCTGCGCTTGTGGTGGCTGTTTCACAATCTGATAGCCTTGAGATAGAAGCTGTTTTTCAATCTCTCTGTTCCAGCTTTGATGCACCTGTACTGACCTCGCCTTCTGGATGGAAGTGGGGTGAACAGACAGTGGCTTGGGTGGTTATTGTCCTTGATGATCTTTTCTGCCTTCCAGTGATGTCCGGTGTTGTAGGTGTCCTGGAGGGCAGGTAGTTTGCCCACGGTGATGCGTTGTGCAGATCGCACCACCCTCTGGAGAACCCATACCAGGCGTTGATGGTAATCAAGCCCACTGCTGTTGTAGTGGGTGAACAGGGAGTACAGGTGAGGGCTGAGAACTCACCCTTGTGGGGCCCCAGTGTTGAGGATCAGCGGAGTGGAGATGTTGTTTCCTACCTTCACCACCTGAGGGCGGCCCGTCAGGACGTCCAGGACCCAATTGCACAGGGCGGGGTCGAGACCCAGGGTCTCAAGCTTAATGATGAGTTTGGCGTGTACTATGGTGTTCTGTAGGTTCATGCTCGACAACATCCGTAGAGTACGACCCTGCCTCACACAGGAAGTGGCGCAGGTCCTAATCCAGGCACTTGTCATCTCCCGTCTGGATTACTGCAACTCTCTGTTGGCTGGGCTCCCTGCCTGTGCCATTAAACCCCTACAACTCATGCAGAACGCCGCAGCCCGTCTGGTGTTCAACCTTCCCAAGTTCTCTCACATCACCCCGCTCCTCCGCTCTCTCCACTGGCTTCCAGTTGAAGCTCGCATCCGCTACAAGACCATGGTGCTTGCCTACGGAGCTGTGAGGGGAACGGCACCTCCGTACCTTCAGGCTCTGATCAGGTCCTACACCCAAACAAGGGCACTGCGTTCATCCACCTCTGGCCTGCTCGCCTCCCTACCTCTGAGGAAGTACAGTTCCCGCTCAGCCCAGTCAAAACTGTTCGCTGCTCTGGCACCCCAATGGTGGAACAAACTCCCTCACGACGCCAGGAAAGCGGAGTCAATCACCACCTTCCGGAGACACCTGAAACCCCACCTCTTTAAGGAATACCTAGGATAGGATAAAGTAATCCTTCTGACCCCCCCCCCCCTTAAAAGATTTAGATGCACTATTGTAAAATGGCTGTTCCACTGGATATCTTAAGGTGAATGCACCAATTTGTAAGTCGCTCTGGATAAGAGCGTCTGCTAAATGACTTAAATGTAAAATGTAATGTAAATGTGTTGAATGCTAAACTGTAGTCAATGAACGGCATTCGTACATAGGTAATCCTCTTGTCCAGATGGGATAGGGAAGTGTGCAGTGTGATGGCGATTTCATCGTCTGTGGACCTATTGGGGCGGTAAGCAAATTGGAGTGGGTCTAGGGTGTCAGGTAGGGTGGAGGTGATATGATCCTTGACTAGTCTCTCAATGCACTTCATGATGACAGAAGTGAGTGCTACGGGGCGATAGACATTTAGTTCAGTTACCTTAGCTTTCTTGGGAACAGGAACAATGATGGCCATCTTGAAGCATGTGGGGACAGCAGACTGGGATAGCGATTGATTGAATATGTCCGTAAACACACCAGCCAGCTGGTCTGCGCATGCATTGAGGACGCGGCTAGGGATGCCCTCTGGGCCGGCAGCCCGGCAAGGGTTGATACGTCTAAATGTTTTTTCCACGTCGGCCACGGAGAAGGAGAGCCCAAGGTCTTTGGTAGCGGGCCGCGTTAGTGGCACTGTATTGTACTCAAAGCGCCCAAAGAAGTTGTTTAATTTGTCTGGAAGCAAGACGTCGATGTCCGCGACGGGGCTGGTTTTCTTTTTGTAATCTGTGATTGACTGTAGACCCTGTCACATACGTCTCATGTTTGAGCCATTGAATTGCGACTCCACTTTGTCTCTATACTGACGCTTTGCTTGTTTGATTGCCTTACGGAGGGAATAACTACATTGTTTGTATTCGGCCATGTTTCCAGTCGCGTTGCCATGATTAAATGCGGTGGTACGTGCTTTCAGTTTTGCACGAATGCTGCCCTCCAATCCACGGTTTCTGGTTAGGGAAGGTTTTAATAGGGCTAACAATGTAAGAAATAATACATAAAAAAACGAAATACTGCACAGTTTCCTCAGGACTAGAAGTGAATCTGCCATCTCTATCGGCGCCATCTTGTGGACACACACACACAAACACTCTCTGCTTAAGGACTTACATCCGTTTGTACGATCATCCAAGCGTTGGTCAAGCCCACGTTGCCCTCGGTGCCAAAGAGCTGGAGTCCCCTCTTCAAATCCCTCTGGGCATAGTGATCAATCTGGATACAAGACAGACACACAAAGACATCAAGGTGAAGACATAAACCTCCTTACTCATGCAAAACACACACACAAACATTCTCTGTCTTTCTCTGTCTCCGAAACACATGACTTAACCTTATTTACACATTCAGGCAGTCAACAAACAAGATATCAATCTGATTGATCGCCATTGCTCTCTCAAAAACTGCCAGTAGAATAATGTAGTCTTTTGGCATGTTTGTGTAGAGGGCTACAGGCTGATACCCTCAGTGGTCTGTTCAACCCACTGTCAAAAGGGTTCTCCCACTCGACTAAATCACATCTGTTTACATCCGTTTCAACACAGCCGCAATGTAGCATGAATAATAGACTCTACACCTGATATTTTTCTGAGCAATATAATATACTGGTACAATGTAGAACACAAAGGTAACACAAAGGATAAAAGAGCATGAGTAAGGCCTTCAGGGGAAGAGTTAATAAAATACAATTTAATGATTTTAGCTTTGTTCTCGTCTTGTATTCCCTTTCTGAAAATAACAGGAGCAACTTAACTCTGACTTTTGCGTCATTCATTGACGTTAATGGGAGACAAATTTGAGTTTAGTGCTATCGCAAGTCAGAATATGGCCCTGAGCAGATACTGTCTCAGACTTCCAATCATGCCTCTGCTGACACTGCTGTAGCTTCAAAAATGCATGATCAAATATTTCTGGCGAAAGACTAATCGAATCTGATATATTTTTTAAAACTTCTACTCAAAGTTTGATTTTTCAAGCCGAGCCTAATAGTAGAGAGTGTGAACTACTGTTTCACTGTTAGCTCAGTATCGATGTTGACCTTGGGACTGCCGTCGCCTCCTTGACTACACCAGGCAAGGTAAGGAGGGAGGCATCAGTTACTTAGATGGAGAGAGAGGAGCGAGAGAGTGTAGGTGAAGGGCAGAGAGAGCAAATGAATGGCAGAAGGAGAGAATGGGATAGAGAGCAGGAAATAAATTAATAGCAGAGGCAGCATATGACAAGGTACACAAAAAATCCCCCCAAAACAATACGGAAGACCATAATTCACTGCTTTTGCAGCTGCGACCTGAAAGTAAACATAAACAAAGTTGCCACTATGTGGGTAGAAAATGCATTGTCGTAAGCGGGGTAAATTCCATTTAAAAAATAAATCCAAAAACGCTCAATGGAGACATTCATGGCATCGGGTCAACAGAAGGAGAGAACTTGTGGGGAAAGTATCTTTCCAGTGAAACCAGCCCTACAGACAAACATACATTTTCTCTCAAGTCAGGAAGAAACATAGAAAGTGAGAGATAAGTGAAAGGAAAAGGGGATTTAAATACAGTAGGGGGAGAGACAATAGCATATCCCGTGTATTGCCTTGGAACACACTGACTCGTAATATGCCGGGTCACCACAAGACAGCTAAACCTGCCATATAAGATTAGAGATTCAAGGAAGGACTTTGAATAATTTTCAGCAACTGGCAACCGCAGCAGCCTCAGTCTGAAAGTCATCGGTTTGAATGATTCTAATCAACTTGGTGCTGCTTACAGAAGCTACTGTTGTTTTATACACACTGTTATGGATTAGCCTGAATCATGTTGTAATCAAATGGGCGATGTAGAGACACCTCTCTCTTCCCAAAGCAGCTCATTATACAGCAGTAGAACTATTAAAATATTTCTCCAGGCCTCAAGGTTTGCTGTTTTGTCATGTTTCTTTTCTTCCTGGTAGTTAACTATGGATTAAGGCTAAACTAGAGTCCACTCACCTGGTGTCCCAGGTCTGAATCCAACCCTTGCTCTTTCTCATTGTCTAAAAATCTGTCCTCTCCTCAGTCCTCGCTTCTGCTCCTTCATCTGCACTGATCTGAAAGAATGTACCTGGTGAAGGCCACGCAAATGATGAGCTTCCACCATATCCCATATCCATATCCCCCCCCCCACCTTTCAAAGCTTTTTCAGTCAGTGCAGTAAAGGGAGAGGAGAGAACAAAGTTTTATTTCAAACATTACATTCTGAAAGTATTCACACCCCTTGACTTTTTCCATATTTTGTTACGTTACAGCCTTTTTCTAAAATTGATTCAATTGTTTTTCCCTTCTCAATCTACACAAAATACCCCATAAAGAAAAAACGGGTTGTTAGAAAGAGAAAATAAACATTGGCCTCGAGTCGTCTTGGGTATGATGCTACAAGCTTGGCACACCTGTATTTGGGGAGTTTCTACCATTCTTCTCTGCAGATCCTCTCAAGCCCTGTCAGGTTGGATGGGGAGCATCGCTGCACAGCTATTTTCAGGTCTCTCCAGAGATGTTCGATCGGGTTCAAGTCCAGGATCTGGCTGGGCCACTCAAGGACATTCATGGACTTGTCCCAAAGCCACTCCTACGTTGTCTTGGCTGTGTGCTTAGGGCCATTGTCCATTGTCTGAGGCCCTGAGCTCCCTGGAGCAGGTTTTCATCAAGGATATCATAGTACTTTGCTCCGTTCATATTTCCCTCTATCCTGACTAGTCTCCCAGTCCCTGCAGCTGAAAAACATCCCCACAGCATGATGCTGCCACCACCATTTATTTATTTTACCTTTATTTAACTAGGCAAGTCAGTTAAGAACAAATTCTTATTTTCAATGACTGCCTAGGAACAGTGGGTTAACTGCCTTGTTCAGGGGCAGAATGACAGATCTTTTACCTTGTCAGCTCAGGGATTTGATCTTGCAACCTTTCGGTTACTAGTCCAACGCTCTAACCACTAGGCTACCTGCCGCACCATGCTTCACCGTATGGATGGTGCCTGGTTTCCTCCAGACGTGACGCTTGGCATTCAGGCCCAAGAGTTCAATCTTGGTTTCATCAGACCATAGAATTGTGTTTCTCATGGTCTGAGAGTCCTTTAGGTGCCTTTTGGCAAACTCCAAGTGGGCTGTTGTGTGCCGTTTACTGAGGAGTGGCTTCCGTCTGGCCACTCTACCATAAACGCCTGATTAATGGAGTGCTGCAGAGATAGCTGTCCTTCTGGAAGGTTCTCCCATCCCCAAAGAGGAACTCTGGAGCTCTGTCAGAGAGACCATTGGGTTCTTGGTCACCTCCCTGACCAACGCCCTTCTCTCCCAAATGCTGAGTTTGTCCAGGCGTCCAGCTCTAGGAAGAATCTTGGTGGTTTCAAACTTCTTCCATTTAAGAATGATGGAGGCCACTGTGTTCTTGGGGATCTTCAATGCTGCAGAAATGTTTTGGTACCCTTCCCCAGATCTGTGCCTTGACACAATTCTGTCTTGGAGCTTTTCGGACAATTCCTTTGACCTCATGGCTTGTTTTTTGCTCTGACATGCACTGTCAACTGTGGGACCTTATATAGACAGGCATGTGCCTTTCCAAATCATGTCCAATCAATTGAATTTACCCCAGGTGGACTCCAATCAAGTTGTAGAAACATCTCAAGGATGATCAATGGAAACAGGATGCACCTGAGCTCAATTTCGAGTCTCATAGCAAAGGGTCTGAATACTTATGTAAATAAGGTATTTCTGTTTTTTATTTGTAATAAATTAGCTAACAGTTCTAAACCTGTTTTCTCTTTGTCATTATGGGGTATTGTGGGTAGATTGATGGGCGGAAAAAACTATTTAATACATTTTAGAATAAGGCTGTAATGTAACAAAATGTGGAAAAAGTCAAGGGGTCTGAATACTTTCCGAATGCAGTGTACTTCAGACATTGTACTGTGTGACATGTTTATTGGACAAGGAATCAGGAAATATGAAGAGAAGGGGAAAGCTGTGTGCATCGTCCCAAAATGGCAAACTGCTTATCTATGCTCGTCTGTGATAGTATAGCTCCCTGCAAGGGGTGAATAGTGTCAAAACAGGGCCTTTTTGAGGTTCTATTCTCTCTGGAGTCATTCCCCTTCTTTTCGTATGTTCATTCAAATGCATTCATATGTATTCATAGGAAAACATTGACAGAAGCTGTTCACGTTTTGTTACCCACAGCCTATTTTCCTCAATGCTGCTTTGCTCTGTTCTAGTATTATGGTTTCATCTCAACCTGATTGCAATATTGAATTAAACTGTTACCTAAAATCCCTGTTTTTTCCTAGCTGACGGTTTGTACACGACCCTCATTCTGGCTCATGGGGCTCCCGAGTGGCGCAGCGGTCTAGGGTACTGCATCTCAGTGCTAGAGGCGTCACTACAGACACCCTGGTTCTAATCCAGGCTGTATCACAACGGGCCGTGATTGGGTGTCCTGTAGGGGGGTGCACAATTGCCCAGCGTCGTCCAGGTTCGGCCGGTGTAGGCTGTCATTGTGAATAAGAATTTGTTCTTAACTGACTTGCCTAGTAAAATAAAAAACAATTATGCCTATGAAGTTTGAATCAACAGTTACTTTTACCAGACGTGGGTTCAAATAGGTTAGTGTTTGGTTAATCCTGCCTGGAGTGCCAGAAGTCCAGCTAAAGCTTTTGAAACAAAACAAATACCATTTGAACCCAGTTGTTTTTTTACTGTCAACACCACTACAGGATTTCACCAATGGGTTCCTCCTTTTCACATAAAGAGCCTAACATTTGACATGTTTTGTGGGTAGTCCAATTAATTAGTCATTTCATGTTTCCATTCATTTAATGGGTGAATCAATATGATTAGTGGTGCGTTTTACCAATGAAACATTTCTCTCAGCGTGAAATGAAACTTTTCCATGCTTGAAATTCATTCAGGCAGTGGTTACATGACTCAATTTCAAATTGCTACATTGAACCTCAGAAGTCCCATGTTGCTGAGGTAAAATGTGCACCTTGTTTATCTCAGAAACATGATTCATACTAAGATTAAATACAACAACCTGAGCTGTGCCGACGTCAGTTGTAAAAGAAACAGTGACATTGAAGAAAACATCACTGTCTTTCCTTTAAAACTTCTTGAGAATACAGGGGGTGCTGTTTCGCATTAGCATAATTGCCTCTACAGATTAAACTGCCTCTTATTCAATTATTGCTGTTACTATATGCATATAACCATATACCAGTGGATAGAAAACAAGCTATGGTTTCTAAATCCGTTTCAATTTCGTCTCTGAGTGAAACACAGGTCATTTCACAGCACTTTCCCTGAGCCAGAAGAAGATTGCAAGATGTGTATGCTCGCTTCAACGCTCTGCCTATATATGGTCATGCCACCTATGACCCGAAACAGACTTCGTTCTTCTTCCTCTAGGTGTCAGGAAGTTGTCAGAGGAGAAATTTTTTGTTTATCTTGTACTGACGTGAAATAAGACCTATTTCTTTAGCGTGACCGACAACTTCCGGTTTTCTCAGAAGCGCGTCTTAGAGCTGCCATTGTCTTTTGTTATGCTGACGTTACGGATGAAAACTATCTCCGTCTCGAAGTTTGTTTGATACATGTGACCATATCACCGTAATGTATGTTTTTTCAATATAGTTTAATCAGATTATTAGAATTTTTTCGGGAGTTTTGCCGTGTTCCGTTCTTTGAGTTTTTTAACTTTGGACAGGGACCGTGCCAGTCGACCAGTACCCAGGCTAAATGAAGAGGGGAAGTTGCCATTGTGAATGGATTGAACGACTCATCAGGACTAAGGACACCTTGATCAACATTCTGATGAAAGATCAGCAATAGTAAGAACCAATTTACGATGTTATTTCATATATCTGTCGTGCATGTGAACTGGTCGGGCGCGTCCAGCTGGTTCTGGCTGGCCTGGTTATGCTAATTTAGCGCTACATTTTGTTTTCGCTATAAAACATTTAAAAAATCTGAAATATTGTTTGGATTCACCAGATGTTGGGCTTTCAATGTCTGTACGCTGTGTATTTTTTCTGAAATGTTTTAAGACAAGTAATTAGTTATATAACGTTGGTCTCTGTAATTGTTCTAGCTGCATCAGCACTATATCAGATTGCAGCTGCAATGTAGAACTGTGATTTATACCTGAAAAATGCACATTTAAAAAAAAAAAACTATGCTATACCATAAATATGTTATCAGACTGTCATCTTATGAATTTGTTTGTTGGTTTGTGGCTATCAATATCTTAGTTTAGCCGAATTGGTGATAGCACCTGATGGAGTAAGAAACTGTTGGAGTAAGAAAATGGTGTCTTTTGCTAACGTGTTTAGCTAATAGATTTACATATTTTGTCTTCCCTGTAAAACATTTAAAAAATCTGAAATGGTGGTTTTATTCACAAGATCTGTGTCTTTCATTGGGTGTCTTGGACTTGTGATTTAATGATATTTAGATGCTACTATTTAATTGTGACGCTATGCTAGCGATGCTAATCAGTGTGGGGGAGGTGGGGGGTGCTCCCGGATCCGGGTTAGGTACTCTGTAGAGGTTTTAAGGCACATTCTGATGTCATCGTTTAAGTTT
This sequence comes from Salvelinus fontinalis, assembly GCF_029448725.1. NCBI lineage: Eukaryota > Metazoa > Chordata > Actinopteri > Salmoniformes > Salmonidae > Salvelinus > Salvelinus fontinalis. Next base: position 4,017,607 of record NC_074699.1, read on the forward strand.
TTATAAATATTCATTCATTAATCATATTGTAAAAAATATGTGAATAATATTGATAGGTGTCTCAGTGAATTGAGCAATTGAATGAATAATTTATTTATTTTAGAATGTGTAAACTAACTGCAAATGACTGACAACTTCCATTGATGTGAGTCTGGCCTATTTTTAAAAATGTATTTAACCTTTATTTAACCAGGTACAACCCATTGAGGTTAAAAACCTATTTTGCGTGGGTGTCCTGGCAAGAGGGCAAAACAGGGAAATAGCAGCGTGTCCATAGAACATTAAAGAAAAATACAGAATACACACAAAAGACAAAGTGTCACAAGTTAAAGATACAATTGAAGATTAGAAACAACTGCAGTTATCACACAGTGTTGTCGATCAGAGTCTTAAAAACAAGCAAAGACTCCCCTGACTTTACAATCTTCTGAAGCATGTTCCAGGATGAAGGGGCATTATGGGCAAAAAAATTGTTTTGCCCATCTCGGTTCTAGCCTTAGGAACAGACAAGGTCAGCAGCGACTGTGAACGAAAACTGTATTGAGTGACTGATCTGGTCAGTAAGGAACAGAGATACAATGGGAGTTGTACCATCAATGCCCAGTTCACAAGTGTACCAGTGCTTTAGCCTCCTGGTGGAGAGAGAGGTCCATTGCACCATAGCATACAGATCACAGTGATGGGTGAGTGATGTAGGATTTTGTAATAGATCTTAAAGCACCATGATACACTGTGTCCAGAGTTTAAGGTACTTGCTGAGGCCTGCATATAGACAATATCACCATAATCCAGCACTGATTTTAAAAAAGTGCTTTGAACAAGATATTTTCTGACTAACATTGAAAAGCAAGATTTGTTCCCGTAATAGAAACCAAATTTCAACTTCAGTTTCATGGTCAAGGTATCAATGTGCTGTTTAAAATTCAACTTTTCATCTAACCAAATCCCAAGATACTTACAGGAGGTGACCCTATCAATGTGCTGGCCTGCTATACTTAAAATCGGCAAGTGACTCCATCTGTTTACTTTCAGGGAAGAGAAAACCATCATCTTTGTATTTCTTTCATTAAGCAAATGTTTCAATTGGAAAAGCTGCCTTTTAATAACATCAAAGGCCAACTGTAAGTCCTGAAAAGCCTTATCAATATTAGATGCGCTAGAATAAATAATTGTGTCATCGGCATAAAGATGGAGATTTGCAGAGTCAGTCTTCCCTATATCATTTATATACCGTGTAAAAAAAGGATCAGACCTAAAATTGAGCCCTGGGGAACTCCTTTTGTAAGTCTTCGACACTCACATGTCATACCCTCCTGAACTACCTGCCAGAAAGGTAGTTCTGGAACCGATCCAACGCATCAATACTTAAACCAACCTTTCTTTTGGTCTATACAACAGCACGGCATGGTTAATAAACGGTACGGCATGGTTAATAAAAAGTTAAACCGTGATTTTCCTTGTCCTCAGCATCTAGAATATCACCTGCAACCTTACTTACAGAAGTAATTGTACTATGCTTGGCTCTAAATCCCGGCTGGAATTGAGATAAAACTGAGTTATTATAAAGAGAGTCTTTGAACTGTGAGTTCACCAAGTTTTCCAAAACTTTTGCCAGTGCAGACAGTTTAGATACGTGACGATAGTTATCCAACAGGGACGGATCTCTACCTTTATGTAAAGGCATGACGTAGGCTGCTTTCCAGACTTTTGGAATGGTATTACTCACCAATGAAAGATTTAATATGTGAGTGAGAGGGGCAGCAATGATCTCTGCACCAATTTTTTTTGAAAATATGGGTTTAATTCATCCGGGCCAGCTGCTTCCTTAATATCATTTGATTGGAGTTCCTTTACAACTTCTAAAAGCTCAATCTCTGTAAAATGAAATAAATGAACCGTAGGCCGGCATGCGGCAGTTTCATTCACAGCCTCATTTGAGATGTTAGTAAAGAGTTCAATATCAAATACATGCCCAGCTTTAGCAAAATGCCAAAACATGTCAAGCAGTTTGTTATTGTTAGTCACGTCCATTGAATGTGAGGTCAATTTCAGCAGAAGAGTGTGTTAAAATGATGGAAAACCATTAAATCCATGAATGTTGTCGGGTTATTGAGGTTTTCCTCGGTAGATTTCGTAATAGAAGCTCAATTTGCATTTCCGTATTAGCAAGGCGCACTTATTTCTCAGTGCCCTGAATAACTGCCATTCAATCTGGGAATTACCCTTTCTGGCTTTGGCCCATTGTGTATTTAGTTTATGGATCTAATCAGATAATTCCACTGTAAACCAGGGATTGTCTCTACCTCTTACATGGTGCTTTTTGAGAGAGGCATGTTTATCAGAGATAGTAGAAAACATAGAATCAAAATAGGAGAATGCCTCTTCGATATCTGGAATAAGTACAATCCTGTCCCAGTTGTATGCATAAAGTTCATGCAGGAATGCATGCTTACAGAACTGCCTAACATTTTGTTTGACTATGAACCGAGAGGGCACTTTGGGGATTTTGGTGTCTCTAATGCAAGCAACTGCACAATGATCACTTAAAATCATGAGCGAAAATCCCACCGGCCGACTATTTATGCGGATTGTTTGTTAGAATAACATCAATAAGTGTTGACTTAGAGATGTCTTTGGGATTGAGTCTTGTAACCGCATTTATAATTTGATTAAAATGTCATGTATTGCACAGTCCTCTTATGGCCTCAGAGTTTGGAGATAACCAATCCCAGTTTAAATCGTCCATAAGGACCTTTTCATTTCCCCCCCAACCACGCATCAGTTCAGCCAGAGAATCCAGGGATTCTACTTTTGCAGATGGAGGTCTATAACGTCCTATCAAATCTAAGTTCACAGCTTTTGATAACTGTAGCTTCAATGCTAAAAACTCAAACTGTTTTGGTTTAGTTAAAGACCTTAGTTCAGTAACCACATATCTGTCTTTAATATAGATGGCTATACCTCCCCCTTACTTTGTCGGTCACATCGATAAACATCAGAGCCATCCAAGCCTATAGACTGATTTAGAACAGATTTCTTAAATCAGGTCTCGGACAGTATTAAAACATCTGGGTCAGCAGTGTGAACCCAGACTTTTATCATGTCCAATTTTGGTATCAAACTCCTCACATTAATATGCATCAGTCCCAACCCTGATCTAGTTTTAAAATCATTTGGAGTGGGAAGTTCATCCATAGCCAATGTGCCTGGGTTTGGGTAAATGTTTCCTGATCCATAGCCAATGGGCCTGGGTTTGGGTAAATGTTTCCTGATCCATAGCCAATGGGCCTGGGTTTGGGTGAATGTTTCCTGATCCATAGCCAATGGGCCTGGGTTTGGGTAAATGTTTCCTGATCCATAGCCAATGGGCCTGGGTTTGGGTGAATGTTTCCTGATCCATAGCCAATGGGCCTGGGTTTGGGTGAATGTTTCCTGACACCAAAAGCAGAAGAATAATAAAACACCTCGATTTGTTTTTTCCTAAAATCTCTCTGCACTTAGATGATTTAAAATAATCCAAACTACAGTCATCTGATACAGCAAACAGTTTCTAGCCAAACCAAACCCTGTGGATGAGAAAGTTTTATGTGCATGTCACAGTAGGAGTCAAATGGTAACACAATCTGATCCCTCTGAAAGATAAAAGCTGCTAAACCATCAGTCAAAGTAGGGTTTAGCGGTATCTCTGGGTCAGGGAGATGAGATTTGTTTTTGATAATTTAGACAATGCCATAACCCATTTAGTCATAACCCATGTAGGCAGCAATTAAAACCATTTGTACAAAAATAGCAATTTTAACCACTGAATCCAGCAGTTCACTAAAACAAAAAGAAAACAACATTTAAATATACTGAGTCAATCTTTTGAAACCTTAAAATTCCCCAAAAATGTTCAGCTGTATCCTAGTAGTTAGAAAGCAAGTGTGTGCCTGAGCGTTGTTGCCTTAGTTAGAGCGGTCAGCGCGTTCAACAACTGCTGCAGGAATGTACAGACAGGGATTTTGCCCAGTGTGTGGGCCTGGTCAATGCACCCAGTCGCCTTGCCGTAGGCTACCGCACAGTGAGGCAGAGCGGGCCCAGTAGACCAATCACTGGTGGCTAGTCCACCCGGCAGCGGTATCCTGGGATAGGAAGCCCAGCGCACAAACCTCCGGCTTCCACCGCACAGCGGGACAGGAGAGGAGTCAGAAGCCTCCGGAAACACAGATAAAAACCTGAGCGTTGAGGAGTATCCAAGGCTAGTCGGCTCAGCGTGTCTGGACCGTCAGTCACAGCACAGATGTATCCTCTCTCGGCTTTCAGGGAGGGGACCACACCGGCTTTATCTCCTCATATAGAAACCAGCAGATGTCAATGAATGGTTTTGCTAAGTAATACAAACTTGGAACACTTGAAACAAACAAACAGCGTGACACAACACGCTCGGCAAACCTGCCCTGCCGCCATCTTGAACTAGTGTCTAGTTTGAGAAACAGACGTGTTTATGGACACCGGACGGATCACTATTTTCCTACAGTAACTTAATTGGTTTGACCGACAAGGTTTCCTAGTTGGAAAGGAACCCCTGCCTGGCTGCCATAACTTTTTTTCGGTACCCTATTTGACTAGGTGGTTATGTGACAAGCTGGTGATGAGACTAGGTCAGCGTTTCTCAATCCTGGTCTTGGGGAGCACATTTGAGTTTTTCAAAAGGCTTGATGATAAGTTGATTATTGGAATCAGGTGTGTAATGCTAGGGGAAACCTTTTAAAATTATGCACCCCTTTGTGGTCCCCGGGACCAGGATTGGGAAACACTGGACCAGGTGGTACTGGCATGACTGCCTGGAGTTACAGGGATTGAAGTCAGTCAAAGATGGCAAGGTTGGCAGCTGTAGCCTGGCATTAGGTGGCACGGGCTGACGTGGTGACGAGACAGCTGGGAGTGTTCCAGGCCATCAGTGGAGCAGCAGAGTTGTGGGAATGAGACCCGGCAACAGAATACTGATGAAGGATCAGGGAATCGGCTCTCTGGGCAAAGTTTCCTCGTTATTTCCTACTTTCTCAATCATGTTGAATCAATGTTGCTGGCAGGTTGAATATTTCTGAAAAAGGCAACAACATACTGTACGCTTTGTAACAGAATTGCAGCGGGAACTGATACATTTGGCTATAACGCAAGTTGACAACCGTTAACGTCACGTACCAACTCATCTGATCACCAAGACCGAGCTTAATCGTGTGTGTTAGTGCTGGGATTCCATAAAAGCCAACACACACACATCTCCCTTCCAGTACCCGGAATGGAAAACACTGTTAAAAAAATAATAACATAGCCTTCCCAACAACAACATTAACATATAGCTCTCTTATGTACATGTGGAATCACTCCCTGCTGTTCAAGAACATCGCAGAGTCCATTTAAAATATCCACTAGAGGACCATTCCCCTTTTGTCGTCCTTCCTAACGAGTCCTACAGTACATCTACAGTACGCCTGACTCTTACAGTGCTCGGCTCTTTTAATCAGTTTCTCGTTGCACTGCTTAGTGTAGGAACAGTTAAGAAATGAAACTGAATCATTCAGACACGGAATGGAGGATAGGGAAAAAGGGGACTGTTAGACATAGGGACTAGGGTGGGGACTGAGGTAAGTTAACATTCATAACGGATGGGATATATTGGCCGAGAGCCCAGGAAGACGCTACCAATCCAGGAACTCTTCTAGAATTACACAGCGAGTGAGACAAACCAAAGGATTATAATGGCTGTGGGGTGGAGGATTCAGATTTAACAGAGCCTGTATGGGTTTTATTACATAACCACAGATAAAAGGCTATACACAGTACGAGAGTGGGGGAAAATGTAATACACTCAAAGGAAATAAAGAGGGTGGAGAGAAATATCAAAGGGTAGGATCATTATTTACTAAAAGGTACAAACAGAGACTATGGACACCAACGGCCTTGGCCCTGGCCCCTGGGGTAGCGAGGATGCCACAAGTCATGCATAATGGAGTGGAGTGGTCGATAAATTGGAGGGTGTCCCGTCATTGGACACAACGCTTGTGTAGACGGATTGAATTTGGAATGCCGTGAATTGTATCGTTGTGTCTGTGCGTGCCAGCGTGTGCATGCGTATGTAGGAGCAGGATATGTGTGTGCGAATTGCATTATTAATCCCTTCCCAAGTCGGGAATGCTCTGATGTGAAAATATTTATTTATGTCGAAAAGCCATTGCTCCTCTGCTTTTCAATCAGACTTGCTTATTGTACAGGGGGTAAAAGCATTTTTGGATTAGTTTAAATCAATATATATTATATTATTATTCTGTGATACTTAAAAACTGTACCTGAATCAACCACAATAAAATAAATAAGAGTGAGATGTTGCCTTACCTGGTCTTGGTAAACAAAGAAGAGCGTGATGGACAAAATCTCCAAGAAGAAGATCAGGAGGAGGAGGATGAAGAACTGTGGAGAGAGGAGAGAGAGAGAGGAGAGAGAGATGGAGAGAGAGAGAGGAGAGATAGGAGAGAGAGAGAGAGAGCGGAGAGAGAGAGGAGAGAGAGAGGAGAGAGAGAGGAGAGAGATGGAGAGAGAGAGAAGAGAGAGAGAGAGGAGAGAGAGTGCATTAGAACTTTAACTTGAGAAACAAAGAGTGGGAGAGACAACGTGTCAGGAAGAGTGAGTTGAAGAGACATGAGAGATCGAATGCCTTTGGATCATTCCGCCTTATATATATATATATTTATGACTGACAGAGAAGGAGAGGAGTGGAACAGTAATACTCAGAGAGACAGGTTGAGCCGGTATACAGTGAGATCGAAAAGTATTGGGACAGTGACACATTTATTATTGTTTTGGCTCCATACTTCAGCACTTTCAATTGATACAAAGACTATGAGGTTAAAGCGCAGACTGTTAGCTTTAATTTGAGGGAATTGTCATTCATATCGGTTGAACAGTTTAGAAATTAGAGCACTTTTTTGTACATATTACCCCCATTTTAGGGGACCAAAAGTATTGGGACAAATTCACTTATATGTGTACTAAAGTAGTAAAAAGTTAAGTATTTGGTCCCATATTCATAATACGCAATGACTACATCAGGTGACTACAAATATCATACACCCCAATAATACTAACTTTCCCTGTTATTGTAATGGTGAGAGGTTAACATTTCTTGGGTGTATATTTGTGTGTATATTTTGATTCATTTAGGATTATCCGTAATCATGGTAGCATCCACATTAATGTAGAAGTGTTTAGATACATATTCTATTCTTATTGACAATAAAGGTGACTCCAAAATGACACAATACATTATTTAACATTCATTTCTATTGGGCACAAAATAATCTAAATCACAACCGAAACAGCAAATGCATCCAACAAGTTTGTAGAGTCACACGCTCGACGTAGTCATTGCGTGCTATGAATATGGGACCAAATACTTAACTTTTTACTACTTTAATACACATAAATGAATTTGTCATTGCTTTTGGTCCCCTAAAATGAAGGGACTATGTGCAAAAAGTGCTGTAATTTATAAACGGTTCACCTCAAATTAAAGTGCAGGCTGGAATCTTTCATCTCATAGTCATTGATCATCTCAAATCTAAAGTGCTAAAGTGCTACAGAACCAAAAACACTAACAAAAAATGTCACTGTCCCAATATTTCACGTGATATATAACCTAACCTGTATGCATTTCGGATTTGGAAACGCTCGAATATTTTAATCAACAAACCGTACCTTCTCGATCGTTTGCTAGATGAGATCGTTTCTGAGTAATACGTTTCCCTCCTACGGGCCTCACGTGAGCGCTCGAAAAAGTTACCACCCGATACATCCTACCCCCGCAAAGCAATCGTTCCGTCCCTCTCGCAGAAAAATGCTTGACTAATCTCAAACGGAGACAAAAGGAGAGAACATGGGAGGGTGATGGAATGACAGCGAGTTTCAGAATGTCAAGGGAGTGAACGTGTGAATTTAAGAGTGCGACTAAGTCTGTGAAGACAGACTTTGGTTCACCGCAGTCTTGGTGTATGGTGCATTTATGTTTTTGAATTGTTAAAGCGTACTTTTCAGGCCTTTCTAAATGTGAAAAGCTAGTTAGAGTGGTTCTCAGAGTCCTCGTCAGGTTTTGGGCGTATGCCGCCTTCAAGGACTGCTTGGCAGAGCTCGTTTGAATGGGAGACCAAAGCAGGGAGGATTAAAAAATATATATGTTATAAAAGAATGGCTGACTTAGTGAAGACCTTGCCCTTGCTCTCTCCTCGACTCAACCAGGAAGAAGCTGTTCTATGAGCTTGTCCTTTGTTTCCAGATACACAGTGTGCCGGCTTTATTAATGCATTACTCCAGTGTTTCCCAAACTCAGTCCTCGGGCCCAGTTTATTTATTTTTTTTGTCCTAGCACTACACAGCTGATTCAAATAATCAACTAATCATCAAGCTTTGATTATTTGAATCAGCTGTGTACTACTAGTGCAAAAATCAAAATGTGCACCCATTGGTGTCCCCAGGACAGAGTTTGGGAAATGCTGCATTACCGTTATGAAACCGTGTGGGAAAACAATCATTTTAAAAACACAAGGCTGAAGGGGGCATAGAGAGAAAGGAAAATGGCGCTGCGGGTAGCCTAGCTGATGGAGAGAATGCCAAGAGTGTGCAAAGCTGTCATCAAGGCAAAGGGTGGATACTTTGAAGAATCTCAAATAGATTTTGATTTGTTTAACCCTTTTCAGGTTACTACATGATTCCACATGTGTTATTTCATAGTTTGATGTCTTCACTATTAGTCTACAATGTAGAAAATAGTAAAAAATAAAGAAAAACCCTGGAATGAGTAGCTGTGTCAACTTTTGACTGGTACTGTGTGTGCACATGTATGTGTGGCTGTGAGGGAAGCCCCCACTACAGTAGCCAAACCAGCCCTGTTATTTATGTTATGACTTGTTTCTCCTCTCGTCAGGATTTGCTGATATCCCAGTTTAGTGGAGATCAATGCCTTGTCAGGGAGAGCGATGAGGAGAACTATAATCAAACTGCTGGTCTGCCATTGATCTCGGGGGGGGGGGGGGTTATCGACTCTCTGTGATTCCCATTCAGCATGAAAGCTACCGAGGCTCTTTGATAGACGGACAAGGGAGAAACTGGAGGCGTGCCACTGTTAGACGGTGCCTCCCAAATCAATACCTTGAGGAATTCAGCTGCGTCGGACCGGTAACTAACTAACTTGGGGTAGTGGGGAAGTTACAACTGTGCTAGGTCCCCAAATTACTCTCGAATGGCAGCCCCTTTGCTTTGTTGTGTAGCCACTGATCTGAAAGGACTGGCTAGGCGAAAGCAATGCGGCGGTGTGGTGCTTAAAGTAGCTAGAATTCATATAGGCTGTATCTCAATCAATTAAAGAAATCTAATATTCTGGTGCTACCAATGAAAAATGTAATTTTGAGCCCTGGCTGCAGGTTAACCATAATGGAATGTTGACCATTTTGCTCGACAACCCAGTTTAGGTTCAACCTGGTTCAAATGGACTGAGATGTGTTATCGGATCTGAAATGTGTCCCTACAAGACCACTTCAGAGCATTCAGACTGGAAGGAGCAGTCTCCAGTGTAAAAGTATGGCAGTCCACCAAGATGGCTGTTAGGCTACGTTCCATATCAGTACACTACTTAGAATGTATGCCTAAAGCTTTGTTCCAATATGCATACTAGTAAACCACTTGAAATGTGTGCAAGGCTCAGTGGCAACCCATCATTCAGGGCAGGTGGGGCAGAGCCTGTTTTGAGCCCCACCTTTCTAGCCTGTTTTGCATGCTATTTTGGCATTAATACCTGTCCCATATCAGTTTGCAAACAATGTAAAAAAAAAAAAACAACATTTAGTTCATAAAGCTGCATACAAACACGGTCTCTTTTTTGCTTTCTTGCGAAAAGCAGCTCCGAAATGCAGGTGTTTCAGCCTAGCTCAGTGCTTTCTGTGGTGGTGGGGCAGCCAGCGGAAAATACGGAGCACAGGGGTTGGTAATGTTCTCTAGTTGCGCCGTGATTGGCTCAGTGTTCTGTCACTCATGGGGACACTAGGTCACCGTCAAATCTAAGGGTAGAGCTCGAATATTCAAGCCCCTTGGATGCTGCCATAGAGTTACATTAGAAGTGCACATCCAAGAAGGCTCAAGGTCATTGGCCACAGATAAAATGACGTCAAATGACGTTATATCTATAGCAGCTTTGATTGGATTGATCATGTCAACGTCATACTTTAGAAATCTTAAGTTGCAAGCTAGCAGTCATCATGAATTAAGTCGACAATCTACTTGCAAATCCTTTTTAATGAAGAGAAAGTATAGATAAAATGTATCGGTGCTCATCGGCCATTGGACATAAACATTACACAACAAGTTGGAAATCACAAATTCAACAATGAGTGGTTTGGAAGTAATCGGTGGCTAACTGCAAGCATTCCAAAGCAATCACTAGCCTGCTATTCAGTGGAGTGTATGTGTGGTCCCAAGTCTCTTTTCCAAGCTTAAAAGGATAAACATTCAAAATTGGCCATGGTGTCAATCCAGAATGTTTTTTGTCACTCTGAAAACAACTGGAAACTCAGAACTGGGAAATCAGATTTCAGTGAGTTCAAGACAACTGGAAACTCGGAAAAAAAACTTTGACTGGGAAAATTTTGAACGGTCATCTCGGATTTGCAAATCGGGAACTCGGGTCTCTTTCTAGAGCTCCGACCTGAAGATCACTGACATCATCATGATTTGACCTTGTTTTCTTCCGAATTCCCAGATGTCTTGAGCTCTATGTGACCAGGTCAAAAGTAGTGCACTACATAGATAAAACATTCATGTCCGGCGCCGACAGAGATGGCCGCCTCGCTTCGCGTTCCTAGGAAACTATGCACTATTTTGTTTTTTTATGTGTTATTTATTACATTGTTACCCCAGGAAGTCTTACGTTTTATTACATACAGTCGGGAGGAACTATTGGATATAAGAGCAACGTCAACTCACCAACATTACGACCAGGAATACGACTTTCCCGAAGCGGATCCTCTGTTTGGTCCACCACCCAGGACAACGGATCAAATCCCAGCCGGCGACCCAAAACAACGGCGCCGCAGAAGGGGCAGACGGAGCGGTCTTCTGGAAAGGCTCCGTAGACGGGCACATCGCGCACCGCTCCCGAGCATACTACTCGCCAATGTACAGTCTCTTGACAACAAGATAGATGAAATCCGAGCAGGGGTTGCCGTCCAGAGAGACATCAGAGATTGTAACATTCTTTGTTACACGGAAACATGGCTCACTCGGGATACGCTATCAGAGTCAGTACAGCCACCTTGTTTCTTCATGTATCGCGCCGACAGAAACAAACATCTCTCTGGTAAGAAGAAGGGCGGGGGTGTATGCCTTATAATTAAATAGTCATGGTGTGATCATAACAACATACAGGAACTCAAGTCCTTTTGTTGACCTAGAATTCCTTACAATTGAATGCCGACCGCATTATCTACCAAGAAAATTATCTTCGATCATAATCACAGTTGTGTATATCCCCCCAAAGCAGACACATCAACAGCCCTGAAAGAACTTCATTGGACTCTATGTAAACTGGAAACCACATATCCTGAGGCTGCATTTATTGTAGCTGGGGATTTTAACAAGGCTAATCTGAAAACAAGGCTACCTAAATTGTATCAGCATATCGAATGCGCGACCCGGGCTGGCAAAACACTGGATCATTGTTATTCTAACTTCCGTGACGCATACAAAGCACTCCCCCACCCTCCTTTCGTAAAATTGGACCACGACTCCATTTTGTTGCTCCAAGCGTATAGACAGAAACTAAAACAGGAAACGCCCATGCTCAGGTCTGTTCAACGCTGGTCCGACCAATCGGATTCCACGCTTCAAAATTGCTTAGATCACGTAGACTGGGATATGTTCGTATAGCGTCAGACAATAACATTGATGAATACGCTGATTCGGTGTGCGAGTCAATTAGCAAGTGCATCAGTGATGCTGTAGCGTCTATTAAAACCTTCCCCAACCAGAAACCGTGGATTGACGGCAGCATTCGCACCAAACTGAAAGCGTGAACCACTGCTTTTAATCAGGGCAAGGCGACCGAAAACATGACCGAATACAAACAGTGTAGCTATTCCCTCCGCAAGGCAATCAAACAAGCTAAGCGTCAGTATAGAGACAAAGTAGAGTCGCAATTCAACGGCTCAGACACGAGAGGTTTATGGCATGGTCTATAGTCAATCACGGACTACAAAATGAAAACCAGCCCCGTCGCGGACCACGATGTCTTGCTCCCAGACAAACTAAACAACTTCTTTGCTCGCTTTGAGGACAATACAGTGCCACCGACACGGCCCGCTACCAAAACCTGTGGGCTCTCCTTCACTGCAGCAAACATGAGTAAAACATTTAAACATGTTAACCTTCGCAAGACTGCTGGTCCAGACGGCATCCCTAGCCGCGTCCTCAGAGCATGCGCAGACCAGCTGGCTGGTGTGTTTACGGACATATTCAATCAATCCTTGTCCCAGTCTGCTGTGCCCACATGCTTCAAGAGGGCCACCATTGTTCCTGTTCCCAAGAAAGCTAAGGTAACTGAGCTAAATGACTATCGCCCCGTAGCACTCACTTCTGTCATCATGAAGTGCTTTGAGAGACTAGTCAAGGACCATATCACCTCCACCCTACCCGACACCCTAGACCCACTCCAATTTGCTTACCACTCCCCAATAGGTCCACAGATGACGCAATCGCAATCACACTGCCCTAACCCATCTGGACAAGAGGAATACCTATGTAAGAATGCTGTTCATCAACTACAGCTCAGCATTTAACACCATAGTACCCTCCAAACTTGTCATTAAGCTCGAGACCCTGGGCCTCGACACACGCCCTGTGCAACTGGGTCCTGGACTTCCTGATGGGCCGCCCCCAGGTGGTGAGGTTAGGAAACAACATCTCCACCCCGCTGATCCTCAACACTGGGGCCCCACAAGGGTGCGTTCCAAGCCCTCTCCTGTACTCCCTGTTCATCCATGACTGCGTGGCCATGCACGCCTCCAACTCAATCATCAAGTTTGCAGACGACACTACAGTAGTGGGCGTGATTACCAACAACGACAAGACGGCCTACAGGGAGGAGGTGAGGGCCCTCGGAGTGTGTTGTCAGGAAAATAACCTCACACTCAATGTCAACAAAACAAAGGAGATGATCGTGGACTTCAGGAAACAGCAGAGAGAGCAGCCCCCTATCCACATCGATGGGACAGTAGTGGAAGGTAGCGGTCCTGCTGCTGGGTTGTTGCCCTCCTACGGCCTCCTCCACGTCTCCTGATGTACTGGCCTGTCTCCTGGTAGCGCCTCCATGCTCTGGACACTACGCTGACAGACACAGCAAACCTTTTTGCCCCAGCTCGCATTGATGTGCCATCCTGGATGAACTGCACTACCTGAGCCACTTGTGTGGGTTGTAGACTCCGTCTCATGCTACCACTAGAGTGAGAGCACCGCCAGCATTCAAAAGTGACCAAAACATCAGCCAGGAAGCATAGGAACTGAGAAGTGGTCTGTGGTCACCACCTGCAGAATCACTCCTTTTTTGGGGGTGTCTTGCTAATTGCCTATAATTTCCACCTTTTGTCTATTCCATTTGCAGAACAGCATGTGAAATTTATTGTCAATCAGTGTTGCTTCCTAAGTGGACAGTTTGATTTCACAGAAGTGTGATTGACTTGGAGTTACATTGTGTTGTTTAAGTGTTCCCTTTATTTTTTTGAGCAGTGTATTATGTTTAGATACCCTACATTACTCATCTCATATGTATATACTGTACTCTATACCTTCTACTGCATCTTGCCTATGGGGTTCGGCCATCACTCATCCATATATTTTTTATGTACATATTCTTAATCATTCCTTTACACTTGTGTGTATAAGGTAATTGTTGTGAAGTTGTTAGATATTACTGCACGGTCGGAACTAGAAGCACAAGCATTTCGCTACACTCGCATTAACATCTGCTAACCATGTGTATGTGATCAATAAAATTTGATTTGATTTGATTTAGGGAATAGGGTGCCATTTGCGATGCCGCCTCAGTGTCGTAATCCTTTCAAGAGTTTATTTGCTGAGAAAAAGAACTCTCCAAGGCTCTAGTCTATTCATTGTGAAGCCAGATTGCCGTTCCTTTCAATAGATGAGTATAAATCAGTGTGTTGGTTATACTCGAGCACTTACTTTTGTTAAATTGGTCTGATGACGGTGTTAGGCTATGTCTGATGTCCTTGTGGTAAAATGAAAAACGAACAAAAGCAACAAAAAAAGTAACTATCAAAAGTTAACGATGGCAGTTCTATATCTATTTCCAAACAATGTCAATGTAGCTTACAATCTTTTAAATTGAAAAGCACATGCTTGACAGAAAGTATAATGATGAAACCTTCATTATGACATATTTTAGTGGTGTGCTAGTGTGGCTATTGGAAAAAATCTTTCTATTCTCCAATGAATCTCATGGAGATAATGGAATAAAACATGATCTCACTAATAGACTTTTAGTACACAACTGTTGTAAAATGCCACCCACAAGTTATTGCAATGTTACAAATTACCACTCAACCTTATTACTTTGAATCACAACACATATCAGGCATGAAAGACCACAGCAATTAGCACTGTCAAATCTTCATCTATTTCCCCCTCAATGATCAGTTCCGTTATCAAATCTCTAATTGATTTTTTTATACCCTGTTTTCTCTCCCCAATTTCATGGTATCCAATTGGTAGTTACAGTCTTGTCTCATCGCTGTAACTCCCGTACGGATCCGGAAGAGGCGAAGGTCAAGAGCCGTGCGTCCCCGAAATACAACCCAACCAAGCCGCACTGCTTCTTGACACAATAACCACTTAACCATGAAGCCGCACCAACATGTCAGAGGAAACACTGTGCATCTGGCTACCGACTCAGCGTGCACTGCACCCGGTCCGCCATAGGAGTCGCTGGTGCGCGATGGAACAAGGACATCCCTGCTGGCCAAACCCTCCCCTAACCCGGACGAATTGTGCACTGCTCCATTGGTCTCCCGGTCACGGCCGGGAGCCTGGACTCGAACCCAGAATCTCTAGTGGCACAGCTAGCATTGCGATGTAGTGCCTTAGACCACTGCGCCACTCGGGAAGCCCCTAATTGCTTTTCTAATGAAAGCAGAGGGTTAGAGCTCTTTTGAAATCGATGTGAAGGCTCAAGATGATTCGTCAGTCGCTGCGAAAAAGTATTGCTCTGCGATACGTTTGCTGGTCGGTCCCATGGGGCCAGTAATTGAGCCACCTGCTGCACTGGTGTCATAAACTTCATTTAAAAGCTAGATTTAAAGGCTAAATTAACAGACTGTTAGTCATTTGAAGTAAATAAAACTATATAGTTTGTTATACGATGTGAGACTTGTTCTTATCAACCAGAGACAATTTTGACTTGAAATAGTGTTTTTAAATGGGAAGATGGAGTTTGGAGTTATGAATGTGTGGTTCTGGTTATGGGTTGAAGCATGGTGCTGGCAGGTGCTGGCACCCTGATCTGTTTCACCTGTCTTTGTGCTTGTCTCCACCCACCACCAGGTATCTCCCCTCATTATCCACAGTGTATTAATACCTGTGTTCTCTGTTTGTCTGTTGCAATTTCATTTTGTTTCGTCAAACGTTTTTCCCATGCTCCTGTCTTTCTCTAGTTCCTGTTTTCTAGCTCTCCCGTTTTTTGACCATTCGGTTTTTGACACTCGATTACTGACCTCTGCCTGCCCTGACCCTGAGCCTGCCTGTCGTTCTGTACCTTTCGGACTCTGCTCTGGACTACTGACTTCTGCCTGCTCTTGACCTGTCATTTGCCTGCCCCCGTTTTTGTAATAAAACGGTGTTACTTCAAAACTGTCTGCATCTGGGTCTTCTCCTGAGACTCGACAAATATACATAACGTGTCACTGTCTGTTGATGTTGACATTTGTATGTTGCTTTGGATAGTGTGAATATAACATGATGCTTACAGCAGAAATGTGAATGTTTATCAATACTAATCATCAAGGGTATTTTGTCATCAAGAGTGGCAGATACTCACGCTCAGCAACAGCGGACGACTTTCTTTGACAGCTCCGACACAGCCGAGGCAACCAATCACCATGATGATGGTCCCTACCGCAATGAGTAGATTGGCTGCTGAGAGGGATGGGAGGGATGAGGAGAGTGTGGCAAAGTTGCCCTGGGTCACTGACAGCCATACCCCCACGCCCAGTATTCCACAACCCCCCAACTGTCAGAGAAAGAAGGAGAGAGATAGACAAAGGAAGAAGGAAAGAAAAAAATTGAAAAAGTGAGTAGCATGTAAAAAAAAAAACACACAACATAAAATACTTTGGGATTATTTGGTGCACAGATATACATTTACACACAACACACACAAATCCCAAGGCGATGCCAGGAAATGCATTGCCCGGCATGCTCAACCAAAACTGGTAGACTCGATTTGCGTGGTTAAATATGTGATTATTGTTTTTCTCCCTAACTTCTATCCCAACTGTCGAACCACACCAGATCTGTTTTAATCAGCTCTTGAGGTCAAAGTAGGGCAGGTCATGAATAAAACTGCTCTGAAGCACTGTATGCTGCCGCTCCAATCACTTAGACAGGTTGGTGCAAGTCATCCATCAACCTCCGCCATGATCAGAATACTAGAACAGCTGGAAATTAGAGGATGATTATACCGCTGTCTCTCCTCATACAAGCCTGTCATCATACCCCTGAGAGGGGAGTCAGATAGGAATCATAGTCAGGAAGAGAGACAGGAGAGAGATAGAGGAAAGAAAAGACAAAGAAATTGATATACACAGAGACAGACAGACAAGGGTACTGCAGTAATGTACATGAAATAACAATGACAAGGTAAAACAGATATGATACATGCTCCAAGGCCCTATTTTATCGACACATAGCGCTTTACATACGTACATACCACACGCTTTGTGCCTCAGTTGGTACAATGTCATACTTAAAATTAGAGGTCGACCGATTATGATTTTTCAACAACGATAATTGGAGGACCAAAAAAAGCCGATACCAATTAAATCGGACGATTTTTTATTTTATTTATTTATTTGTAATAATGACAATTACAACAATACTGAATGAACACTTTTATTTTAACTTAATATAATACATCAATAAAATCTACTTAGCCTCAAATAAATAATGAAACATGTTCAATTTGGTTTAAATAATGCAAAAACAAAGTGTTGGAGAAGAAAGCAAAAGTGCAATATGTGCCATGTAAAAAAGCTAACGTTTAAGTTCCTTGCTCAGAACATGAGAACATATGAAAGCTGGTGGTTCATTTTAACATGAGTCTTCAATATTCCCAGGTTAGAAGTTTTAGACTATTTATCTCTATACCATTTGTATTTCATATACCTTTGACTATTGGATGTTCTTGGATATTCTTATAGGCACTTTAGTATTGCCAATGTAACAGTATAGCTTTCGTCCCTCTCCTCGCCCCTACCTGAGCTCGAACCAGGAACACATCGAAAATAGCCACCCTCGAAGCTTAGTTATCCATTGCTCCACAAATGCCGCGGCCCTTGCAGAGTAAGGGGAACAACTACTTCAAGGTCTCAGAGCGAGTGCCGTCACCGATTGAAACGCTATTAGCGCGCCCCCCGCTAACTAGCTAGCCATTTCACATCGGTTACACCAGCCTAATCTCGGGAGTTGATAGGCTTGAAGTCATAAAGTGCTCAATGCTTGAAGCACAGCGAAGAGCTGCTGGCAAACGCACAAAGTGCTGTTTGAATGAATGCTTACGAGCCTGCTGCTGCCTACCACCGCTCAGTCAGACTGCTCTATCAAATATCAAATCATAGACTTAATTATAACATAATAACTCACAGAACTATGAGCCTTATGTCATTAATATGGTCAAATCCGGAAACTATCATCTTGAAAACAAAACTTTTATTCTTTCAGTGAAATACGGAACCGTTGCGTATTTTATCTAACGGGTGGCATCCATAAGTCTAAATATTGCTGTTACATTGTACAACCTTCAATGTTATGTCATAACTATGTACAATTCTGGCAAATTAATTACGGTCTTTGTTAGGATGAAATGGTCTTCACACAGTTCGTAACGAGCCAGGCGGCCCAAACTGCTGCATATACCCAGACTGCTTGCACGGAACGCAAGAGAAGTGACACAATTTCCCTAGTTAAAAGAAATTCATGTTAGCAGGCAATATTAACTAAATATGCAGGTTTAAAAATATATACTGTATTGATTTTTAAGAAAGGCATTGATGTTTATGGTTAGGTACACATTGGTGCAACGACAGTGCTTTTTTCGCGAATGCGTTTGTTAAATCATCACCCGTTTGGAAAAGTAGGCTGTGATTCGATGAGAAATTAACAGGCACCGCATCAATTATATGAAATGCAGGACACGCTAGATAAACTTGTAATATCATCAACCATATGTAGTTAACTAGTGATTATGTTAAGGTTGATTGTTTTTTATAAAATATGTTTAATGCTCGCTAGCAACTTACCTTGGCTTCTTGCTGCACTCGCGTAACAGGTAGTCAGCCTGCCACGCAGGCTCCTCGTGGAGTGCAATGTAAGGCAGGTGGTTCGAGCGTTGGACTAGTAACCGGAAGGTTGCATGATCGAATCGCCGAGCTGACAAGGTAAAAATCTGTTGTTCTGCTTCTGAACAAGGCAGTTAACCCACCTAGGCCGTCATTGAAAAAAAAAGTGTATTCTTAACTGACTTTCCTAGTTAAATAAAGGTTTAAAAAATTATTAATAATACAATTTAAAATAAATAAAAAAATCTGCCACAATCGGTGTCCAAAAATGTCGATTACCGATTGTTATGAAAACTTGAAAATCGGCCCTAATTAAATCGGCCATTCCGATTAATCGTTCGACCTCTACTTAAAATATCACATGCTCTGTGCCTCAGTTAGTACAACATCTCCATAACATGCTGTTGCTGAGAGGCCCTCATACTGACATCTACAGTATGTGGTATGTGGGCTGCCCTCTAACCCTGAACTGTGATGGAGAGACTAGAGAGATGTACAGATCAGAACACCTGACAGCTCCAGAGGGATGATAGGGAAATTATCCCGGGAGTCTTCGAAGAACTCCCGTCTGCCCTCCTTATGAGACTATACTTCCCTCTTTCATGGTTCGTGAATCCATAGTGGTCTATGTGAGACACGTCTTGTATCTCAAATGGCACCCTATTCCCTATATCGTGCACTACTTTTGACCAGAGCTCTATGTGACCAGGTCAAAAGTAGTGCACTACATAGGGAATAGGGTGCCATTTGCGATGCCGCCTCAGTGTCGTAATCCTTTCAAGAGTTTATTTGCTGAGGAAAAGAACTCTCCAAGGCTCTAGTCTATTCATTGTGAAGCCAGACTGCCGTCCCTTTCAATAGATGAGTATAATTCAGTGTGTTGGCTATACTTGAGCACTTACTTTTGTTAAATTGGTCTGATGAAGGTGTTATGCTCTGTCTGATGTCCTTGTGGTAAAATCAACTATCTTGGAAAAAGCAACTATCAAAAGTAAACGATGGCAGTTCTATATCAATTTCCAAACAATGTCAATGTAGCCTACAACCTTTTAAATTGAAAAGCACATGCTTGACAGAAAGTATAATGATGAAACGTTCATTATGACATATTTTAGCCAGCAGATGAGCTGCGCCAACTCAAGTTTTAATAAGGGCATGGCATCATGAACACACCATAAAATTACTTTCAACTGGTGCTTTATTGCTTGGAATATAATCTGCCAGTCTATGTCTTAGTGGTGTAGAAATTGTCACACCCTGATCTGTTTCACCTGTCTTTGTTCTTGTCTCCACCCCCACAAGGTGTCTCCCATCTCCCCTCATTATCCCCTGTGTATTTATACCTGTGTTCTCTGTTTGTCTATTGCCAGTTTGTTTTGTTCGTCAAGTCTACCAGTGGTTTTCCGCTGCCTCATGTCTTTTCTATAGTTCCTGTTTTCGACCATTCTACCTGCCATCCTGTACCTTGCCCCACCACACCACACTCGATTACTGACCTCTGCCTGCCCTGACCCTGAGACTGCCTGCTGTTCTGTACCTTTTGGACTCTGATCTGGATTACTGCCCTCTGCCTGCCCTTGACCTGTCGATTTGCTTGCCCTGTTCTTTTACCTTGCCCCTGTTCTAGTAATACACTTTTGTTTGCATCTGGGTCTTCCCTAAAACATTTTTTTAATTTAGCAGGGTAGGCCAGTTGAGAACAAGTTCTCATGTACAACTGCGACCTGGCCAAGATAAAGCAAAGCAGTGCGACAAAAACAACACAGAGGTACAGATGGGAAAAGTAAACATACAATCAATAACACAATAGAAAAATCGGTATACAGTGTGTGCAAATGAAGTAAGGAGGTAAGGCAATAAATAGGCCAATAGTGGCGAAGTAATTTCAATTTAACAATTTACACTGGAGTGATAGATGTGCAGATGAGGATGTGCAAGTAGAAATACTGGTGTGCAAAAGAGCAGAAAAACAAAAACAAATATGGGAACGAGGTAGGTAGTTGGATGGGCTATTTACAGATGGGCTGTGTACAGCTGCAGCGATCGGTAAGCTGTTCTGACATTTGACGCTTAAAGTTAGTCAGGGAGATACAGTTGAAGTCGGAAGCTTACATACACCTTGGCCAAATACATTTAAACTCGTTTTTTTCACAATTCCTGACATTTAATCCAAGTAAAAATTCCCTGTTTTAGGTCAGTTAGGATCACCACTTTATTTTAAGAATGTGAAATGTCAGAATAATAGTTGACAGAATGACTATTTCAGCTATTAATTCTTTCATCACATTCCCAGTGAGTCAGAAGTTTACATACACTCAATTAGTATTTGGTAGCATTAACATTACATTGTTTAACTTGGGTCAAACGTTTCGGGTAGCCTTCCACAATAAGTTGGGTGAATTTTGGCCCATTCCTCCTGACAGAGATGGTGTAACTGATTCAAGTTTGTAGGCCTCCTTGCTCGCACATGCTTTTTCAGTTCTGCCCACAAATTTTCTATAGGGTTGAGGTCAGGGCTTTGTGATGGCCACTCCAATGCCATTTTGCCACAACTTTGGAATTATGCTTGGGGTCATTGTCCATTTGGAAGACCCATTTGCAACCAAGATTTAACTTCCTTACTGATGTATTGAGATGTTTCGTCAATATATCCACAATTTTCCAGCCTCATGATGCCATTTATGTTGTGAAGTCCACCAGTTCATCCTGCAGCAAAGCACTCCCACAACATGATAATGCCACCCCCGTGCTTCACGGTTGGGATGGTGTTCTTCGGCTTGCAAGCGTCCCCCTTTTTCCTCCAAACATAATGATGGTCATTATGGCAAAACTGTTCTATTTTTGTTTCATCAGACCAGAAGACATTTGTCCAAAATGTACAAACTCTGTACAACGAACAGCCCTTGCTGTCTCTGCCTGGCCGGTTCCCCTCTCTCCACTGGGATTCTCTGCCTAACCCTATTACAAGGGCTGAGTCACTGGCTTACTGGTGATCTTTCATGCCGTCCCTAGGAGGGGTGCGTCACTTGAGTGGGTTGAGTTACTGACGTGATCTTCCTGTCTGGGTTGGCGCCCCTCCCCCCCCTTGGTTTGTGCTGTGGTGGAGATCTTTGTGGGCTATACTCGGCCTTGTCTCAGGATGGTAAGTTGGTGGTTGAAGATATCCCTCTAGTGGTGTGGGGGCTGTGCTTTGGCAAAGTGGGTGGGGTTATATCCTTCCTGTTTGGCCCTGTCCGGGGGTATCATCGGATGGGGCCACAGTGTCTCCTGACCCCTCCTGTCTCAGCCTCCAGTATTTATGCTGCAGTAGTTTGTGTCGGGGGGCTAGGGTCAGTTGGTTATATCTGGAGTACTTCTCCTGTCTTATCCGGTGTCCTGTGTGAATTTAAGTATGCTCTCTCTAATTCTCTCCTTCTCTCTTTCTTTCTCTCTCTCGGAGGACCTGAGCCCTAGGACCATGCGTCAGGACTACCGGGCATGTTGACTCCTTGCTGTCCCCAGTCCACCTGGCCTTGCTGCTGTTCCAGTTTCAACTGTTCTGCCTGCGGCTATGGAACCCTGACCTGTCCACCGGACGTGCTACCTGTCCCAGACCTGCTGTTTTCAACTCTCTAGAGACCGCAGGAGCAGTAGAGATACTCTTAATGATCGGCTATGAAAAGCCAACTGACATTTACTCCTGATTATTATTTGACCATGCTGGTCATTTATGAACATTTGAACATCTTGGCCATGTTCTGTTATAATCTCCACCCGGCACAGCCAGAAGAGGACTGGCCACCTCTCATAGCTTGGTTCCTCTCTAGGTTTTGGCCTTTCTAGGGAGTTTTTCCTAGCCGCCGTGCTTCTACACCTGCATTGCTTGCTGTTTGGGGTTTTAGGCTGGGTTTCTGTACTGCACTTCGAGATATTAGCTGATGTACGAAGGGCTATATAAAATAAAATTGATTTGATTTGATTTGTCCCCATGTGCAGTTGCAAACCGTAGTCTGGCTTTTTTATTGCGGTTTTGGAGCAGTTGCTTCTTCCTTGCTCAGCGGCCTTTCAGGTTATGAGAGATAGGACTCATTTTACTGTGGATATAGATACTTTTGTACCTGTTTCCTCCAGCATCTTCACATGGTCCTTTGCTGTTGTTCTGGGATTGATTTGCACTTTTCGCACCAAAGTACGTTCATCTCTAGGAGACAGAATGCATCTCTTTCCTGAGCGCTATGATGGCTGCGTGGTCCCATGGTGTTTATACTTGCGTACTATTGTTTGTACAGATGAACGTGGTACCTTCAGACGTTTGGAAATTGCTCCCAAGGATGAACCAGGCTTGTGGAGGTCTACAATTTTTTTCTGAGGTCTTGGCTGATTTCTTTTGATTTTCCCATGATGTCAAGCAAAGAGGCACTGAGTTTGAAGGTAGGCCTTGAAATATATCCACAGGTACACCTCCAATTGACTCAAATTATGTCAATTAGCCTATCAGACGCTTCTAAAGCCATGACATCTTTTTCTGGAACTTTCCAAGCTGTTTAAAGGCACAGTCAACTTAGTGTATGAAACTTCTGACCCACTGGAATTATGATACAGTGAATTATAAGTGAAAAAATCTGTCTGTAAACAATTGTTGGAAAAATGACTTGTGTCATGCGCAAAGTAGATGTCCTAACCGACTTGCCAAAACTATAGTTTGTTAACAAGAAATTTGTGGAGTAGTTGAAAAACAAGTTTTAATCACTCCAACCTAAGTGTATGTAAACTTCCAACTTCAACTGTAAATCAATGAGATTTTTATTTTCACTGAATCTCTGTTCGGGTATTGGTTAGACTACAATTAGGATGTGGAAATGTTAGGATTATTTTGTTCTTAGTACTGTAGCCTACTCCCGACCGGTCATGTTGTACAGCGCCATATTTTCCTAGAGGAAACCCCTTTGTCTTGGAATAGAAACACCATAATATTGATTAAATGAATTAAGCTAAATTCTAGATAGCAAAGACAGTTTAAAACTGTTGATATACTTTCATAATTTGCCAGAGTTTAAAAAATATCAGCTCCAACATGTCTCCTTCCTTCCCTCATGGTGTACTATGTTTCACCTAAAACGTAGTATCTCGCTCTCTCTATCGGCAATTAACTAGATCATATCCCATGGCAAATGTCTGTAATTAAACGTCCCAAATGGCAAGACAACTTAATTCCAGACATTTGCATAAAAATGGCACTATTAAAACACTGCCCCACGTTTCTACTCACATTGGCATGACAAAAATGTTTGAGGGGAGAAATACTAGTAATGGGTCGTTTGCGAAATAAAGGCTCTTTTTGATGAACTTTGGGAGCCGAATCGCATCCATGAAAGAGCCGTTCATGTGGCTCCCTGATTTACATACTGTTACTACTGCTTTTTGAGCTTCAAACAACGATTATCTGCAAATAAGTGACAAAATCATTATCTGAAGATTGTAAATTCTCACTGCAGAAACCATACATAGTGAGAGAACAAGTCATTCTGGTCCATGCTTATGTGTAAAAACAAATGTAAAAATCTAATAATTTGTCCAGGTAAAAAATGTACTTGAACGTCCTTGTCACAATCTAACATAATGGTAGCCTACTTGTGCTTTACATGACAGAATTTCAAGAATTGTGAATCGCGAGCCGGTTGGGAGCCGAATGATGTGGCTCTTTTACGGGAACGGAGCCAAATGATGCGGCTCTTCGAAAAGACGCGGAATGCCCATCACTAAGAAATACGGGTGTATTTTCAGTTCAATTTCAGTAGGGAGTTTTTGTTGTTGACATAACGCCACAGAGGCGTTGTGGCAAGTGAACGAACTGCATATCAAAAAGGGTCTCAGCACTGAAATGTGGCACTATTCATGTCTAAACCATTTGTCTTTTTACAGAGGGGTATTATGCATCATGCGCCCGAGTGGCGCACTGCATCTCAGTGTAAGAGGTGTCACTACAGTTCCTGGTTCAAAACCAGGCTGTATCACATCCGGCCGTCATTGGGAGTACCATAGGGCGGAGCACAACTGGCCCAGCGTCGTCTGGGTTTGGCCGGGTTCGGCCGTCGTTGTAAATAAGAATTTGTTCTTAACTGACTTGCCTAGTTACATAAAGGTTCAGTAAAAAAAAAAAAAAAATGAATTGGATGATAGCCTGTTTTACAGCCCAATGCGAGATGACATCAAGGTTTTTATTGACTTTTCAATTCGGGACAGGTTGGGTCCCACATCATCAGGTTCAATCTGAACTTGATGAAACGTCGAAGTTGTTGTTCACCGGAAGTCGTTTCTTGTCAGCAGCTAAGAACAAGTCACCATACTTAAAGACTATAGGCTACATCTCAGCAGTTCTGTAACTTCAACAGAAACCCAGTACACTTATAATCAGATTTAGATGTGTATTAAAACAAATTGTTCATTCCATTTTCGGCATGGAAAATATTGCAAAGGTCTTCAGTAATTATGCAGAACTTCTGCATAATTACCGGTGATTCATTGGACAAATTCATCAACTCAGTAAGGGACTCGTCCTTTTGAATCTCTCACCAGCAGCGAGTTGGTTCAACACCAAACTAAGACAAATGATTAGTGAGTCTAAGCAGATTGTTCATTCTTTGTTAAGTGGGTTGGAGGAGGGAGCAGAATCGCCCCGAGGCCTTCTGGTGTCTATAGCTAAAACATGTGCTAAACAGTTTTTTTTTTGCCTCTTCCTAGATCTGTTTGTTTGGTCTTGCCAACTCCTATATGACAATTACCATAGGAGTTGACAAGACCGCACAATCAGATCTGGGACCAGGCTACTGATTTGTATCTTCTTACATATCAGCAATCATAACATCATCTCTATCCTCCAGATGTTGTATTATAGATCTCTATCCAGGAGTCCCCACAGTAATGCTGTATTATCTGCCAAATGTCGCCCTCCGCTCTGTGACATCTCCCACAATCTGTTTGTATATGTGGGAGTTAGAATAGACAAAAGGGGAAATACTTTCAAGTATGCATTTATGGCTTGTTGTGCTCGTGGGTAAATCTCTCATTTAAATCCACGTCTCAGATATTGGAATTTAGACACTCCTATTCTCAAGCGACGTAAGAAAGCGCCAGAGGAGCACGTGTTTCAGGATGTGATTTGGTGTCGTCATACAAAAGAAAAAGTGCGGTGGTAATTTATGCCAGATGAAAGCAAAGCCAGTAATGCTCTCTCAGCATTTTAATGTTTTAAATAATAAACAAAAAAACAATGACTATATGGGCTCTGCAGCTGTTGCAAAGTAATATACAGTATCTCCGTATAGAGTAGAGCTAAGGTTCATAAATAATAATACTTTATAATAATACCCCCCCCCCCCCCCCCCCAAAAAAAATGAAGGCGCACAGGAGATGATCTGATGAATACACAGCCTGAGAGCCAGTGGAGCTCTTGAACATCTCCTGGTAGTGCTAGTGAGCTTGTCTACATCCCCCTACTACTGTATTGAAAAGCTAAAGAGTCTTGAATATTAAGATGCTCTCATCAACAGTACTATAATGTTTCCCCTTCATGTTGAATAGAGAGCTCTCAGCTGGTAGCTAGCCTCTTCATCACCATATTCCAGTGGGTGCTACACATTGGCGGTGGATGGGCTCGTTTACCTTACGTACAAATGTAAAGCGTTTTGAGACCTTAGTCGAACGTAAAATGCAATTTATCACTCAGGTCGGGCGCTTCGTTCAAGACTGAGGTCCAAATTCAATCTAGATCTAAACGCTTGTCTTTAACAAGAACGCAATCCAGGAAAAGAAGGATGCATTGTATCTTGAGACCAAGTGGGGGTTTGGAACTGATTCAGAGTGTTTAATAGTCACAGAGTGGCAGGTGTGATTGCAGCAGACAGAGAAAATCTTAGGCTTCGAGCTCCAACATGCAGGACTAGTGAAATAAAACTATGAAAATGGTCATAAAACAATAGAAATAACACTATATACATAATAGTAACTGTGGCAGTGATGAATAAATACAGTTGAAGTGGGAAGTTTACATACTGTAACGGACATCGTTGCATGAAGAAGTGGACCAAAGCTCAGTGTGGTAAGTGTTCATGATTTATTCATAAAACTGCACACTGAATCACAAAAACAACAAAGAGAACGAACGAAACCGAAACAGTTCTGTCTGGTGCAGACACAAAACAGAAAACAACTACCCACAAAACACGGATGGGAAAAGGCTACCTAAGTATGCTTCTCAATCAGAGACAACGATAGACAGCTGCCTCTGATTGAGAACCACACCCGGCCAAACACACAGAAATAGAAAACATAGAACACAAAACATAGAATGCCCACCCCAACTCACGCCCTGACTAAACCAAAATAGAGACATAAAAAGGATCTCAGGTCAGGGCGTGACACATACACCTTAGCAAAATACATTTAAACTCCGTTTTTCACAATTCCTGACATTTAATCCTAGTCTTAGGTCAGTTAGGATCACCAATTTATTTTAAGAATGTGAAATGTTAGAATAATAGTAAAGGGAATTACTTATTTCACCTTTTGTTTTTTTCATCACATTCCTAGTGGGTCAGAAGTGTAGATACACTCAATCAATATTTGGTAGCATTGCCTTTAAATTGTTTAACTTGGGTCAAATGTTTCAGGTAGCCTTCCACGAGCTTCCCACAATAAATTGGGTGAATTTTGGCCCATTCCCCCTGACAAAGCTGGTGTAACCGAGTCAGGTTTGTAGGACTCCTTGCTCGCACACACTTTTTCAGTTCTGCCCACAAATGTTCTATAGGATTGAGGTCAGGGCTTTGTGTTGGCCACTCCAATACCTTGACTTTGTTGTCCTTAAGCCATTTTGCCACAACTTTGGAATTATGCTTGGGGTCATTGTCCATTTGGAAGATCCATTTGTTACCAAGCTTTAACTTGAGCCAGCAGCATACCACCCTGCATTCCTAAGCTGGCTTGCTTCTGAAGCTAAGCAGGGTTGGTCCTGGTCAGTCCCTGGATGGGAGACCAGATGCTGCTGGAAGTGGTGTTGGAGGACCAGTAGGAAGCACTCTTTCCTCTGGTCTAAAAAAAAATATCCCAATGCCCCAGGGCAGTGATTGGGGACACTGCCCTGTGTAGGGTGCCGTCTTTCGGGTGGGACGGTAAATGGGTGTCCTGACTCTCTGAGGTCATTAAAAGATCCCATGGCACTTATCGTAAGAGTAGGGGTGTTAACCCCGGTGTCCTGGCTAAATTCCCAATCTGGCCCTCAAACCATCATGGTCACCTAATAATCCCCAGTTTACAATTGGCTCATTCATCCCCCTCCTCTCCCCTGTAATTATTCCCCAGGTCGTTGCTGCAAATGAGAACGTGTTCTCAGTCAACTTACCTGGTAAAATAAATAAAAAAATTACTTCCTGACTGATGTCTTGAGATGTTGCTTCAACATATCCACATCACTTTCAATTCCTCATGATGCCATCTAATTTGTGAAGTGCACCAGTCTCTCCTGCAGCAAAGCACCCCCACAACATGATGCTGCCACCCCCGTGCTTCACGGTTGGGATGGTGTTCTTCGGCTTGCAAGCCTCCCCCTTTTTCCTCCAAACATAACAATGGTCATTATGGCCAAATAGTTATATTTTTGTTTCATCAGACCAGAGGACATTTCTCCAAAAAGTATGATCTTTGTCCCCATGTGCAGTTGCAAACCATAGTCTTGCTTTTTTATTGCGGTTTTGGAGCAGTGGCTTCTTCCTTGCTCAGCAGCCTTTCAGGTTATGTCGATATAGGACTCATTTTACTGTGGATACAGATACTTTTGTACCTGTTTCCTCCAGTATCTTCACAAGGTCCTTTGCTGTTGTTCTGGGATTGATTTGCACTTTTTGCACCAAAGTACGTTCATCTCTAGGAGACAGAATGCGTCTCCTTCTTAAACGGTATGACGGCTGCTTGGTCCCATGGTGTTTATACTTGCGTACTATTGTTTGTACAGATGAACGTGGTACCTTCAGACGTTTGGAAATTGCTCCCAAGGATGAACCAGGCTTGTGGAGGTCTACAATTTTTTTCTGAGGTCTTGGCTGATTTCTTTTGATTTTCCCATGATGTCAAGCAAAGAGGCACTGAGTTTGAAGGTAGGCCTTGAAATACATCCACAGGTACACCTCCAATTGACTCAAATTATGTCAATTAGCCTATCAGACGCTTCTAAAGCCATGACATCTTTTTCTGGAATTTTCCAAGCTGTTTAAAGGCACAGTCAACTTAGTGTATGTAAACTTCTGACCCACTGGAATTGTGAGTGAAATAATCTGACTGTAAACAATTGTTGGAAAAATTACTTGTGTCATGCACGAAGTAGATGTCCTAACCGACCTGCCAAAACTATAGTTTGTTAACAAGAAATGTGTGGAGTGGTTGAAAAACAAGTTTCAACCTAAGCGCATGTAAACTTCCGACTTCAACTGTACATGTCCATTGGGGTGGAGGCAGAGTATAGACAGTTGACGGGGTGGGGTGGAAGGACCATAGGGGGAGCAACAGCATGACCATTGGGGTGGAGGCAGAGTATAGACAGTTGACGGGGTGGGGTGGAAGGACCATAGGGGGAGCAACAGCATGACCATTGGGGTGGAGGCAGAGTAAAGACAGTTGACGGGGTGGGGTG
Source organism: Salvelinus fontinalis (assembly GCF_029448725.1). Classification (NCBI taxonomy): domain Eukaryota; kingdom Metazoa; phylum Chordata; class Actinopteri; order Salmoniformes; family Salmonidae; genus Salvelinus; species Salvelinus fontinalis. The sequence goes on from NC_074699.1 coordinate 4,046,917, forward strand.
GAATGACCATAGGGGGAGCAACAGCATGTCCATTAGGGTGGAGGCAGAGTAAAGACAGTTGACGGGGTGGGGTGGAATGACCATAGGGGGAGCAACAGCATGACCATTGAGTGAAATGAAACAAAAAAAAAGTAATAACATGCACATTAACAACTGCAACAGTGATGAATGTCATTGGGGTGGGGGCAGAGTAATGTCCGTTGGTTGGGGGGGGGGGGGGGATGTCCATAGGGGGAGTAGTGGGTAAGGTAAGTGAGAATTGAGGGTGTGTGGGGGGGGGGTGTCCATTGGGGGGAATGGTAGGGGATGTCTATGGGGGGGTAGTGGGGGGAATGTCTATGGGGGAGTAGCGAGGGGGCTATTCAGCAGCCTGATGGTCTGAGGATAGAATTTAAAAAAATGTAATGTAACCTTTAACTAGGCAAGTCAATGAAGAACAAATTCTTATTTGCAATGACGGCCTACCCCGCCCAAACCAGGACGACGCTGGGCCAATTGCGCGCCGCCCTATGGGACTCCCAATCATGGCCGGATGTGATAAACTATTGGCCAGTCTTTCAGTTTTTGCCATGATGCTCTTGTACTGCGTGCATATAAGTGATTGAAGCTGGGAGAACAGGTCATGGCTTAGGTGGCTGTGGCTGGGGTCCTTGATGATCTTCTTGGCCGTCCAGTGAAACCTGGTGATGTAGGTGTCCTGTAGGGCAGGCACTGTGATACCCAATGGTGCGTTAGGTGCGTATCACCCTGTGATACGTGCAATTGGCCCGTATCACCCTTGCGGTCCGCGGCGGTGGAGTTGCCATACCAGGCTCCGGTGCAGCCTGATAGTATGCCCTTGATGGTGCTCCTGTAGAACACTGAGGGCCCTAGGGGACAGGCCACATTTCTTCAGCGTCCTGAGGTTGAAGAGTCGGTGTCGTGCCTTCTTCGCTACGGTGTACATGTGGTTAGACCATTTCAGGTTCTGTGAACACAAGTATACAGCCGTGGTGCATAATACGTGTCAAGCCTCTGGTGAAATTCCGAGTTCCACAGCTTCTTGTGTTGATGCAGTGGTTGGTTGTAGGCCTATTCGAGAAGAAAGCTCCTCTCCTCACACTGATGCTGTGATCTCGGCAGATGGGAAGAGCTCCAGCAAGCATGGTTTACAGAAGGCGGGGTACGATTGTCTCTTTGGAGCACAGCACCAAACTAAATAACACAGCCCCTGCAAAAGCCTATAAATAAACTGTGGCTGTTAGAAAGAGGGAGCGAGGACAAAAGAGAGATTGAGAGGAAGAAAGATCCTGGGAAGAGAAGGAAAGAGAGCGAGGGAGGGAAAGAAGGAAAGAGAGAGGGGAGGGAGAGAAAGAGAGAAGCATGCAAATGGTAATCAATAATGCTCTCATCTCTAGGGGATTCCTCCCTTGTTCTTCCTCCACTTCCTACTCCCTTGTTCCAATAGCAGGTACCATACACAAACACACACGGCTCACACATGCACAATCACGGCTCACACACACACACACACACAATAGCATGTACTGTACACACGGCAAAAGCACACACTCACACACACACGGCAAAAGCACACACTCACGGCTCACACACAGGTACCCCAGAGTCTAGGCTCATTATATCGACTTTGCTTGGAGAGAACAGTGATTTGTTGTGGTAGCTGCCAAGTTCGTCAGACCCTTAACAGCAATCAACTCTGTTCACAGTCATGTCACTCAGCAAAGGCCCGGGTCTCTGGCATTAATATGCTAGGTTAATTTAGCTAACGTTGTGTTTAAGCTAGCTCGTAAACCATTGGAAGTACACTGAACAAGAATATAAACGCAAAATGCAACAATTTCAAAGATTTTACTGAGTTACAGCTCATATGAGGAAATCAGTCAATTTAAATAAATAAATTAGACCCTAATCTATGGATTTCACATGACTGGGTATATAGTTATGCATTTGTTGGTCACAGATACCAACGACAAAAAAAAGGTAGGGCCATTTGCATCATGCGGCGCGACACATCTCCTTCACATAGAGTTGATCAGGCTGTTGATTGTGGCCTGTGGAATGTTGTTCTACTCCTCTTCAATGGCTGTGTGAAGTTGCTGGATAATGGCAGGAACTGGAACATGCTGTCGTACACATGTCTGGTGAGTATGCAGGCCATGGAAGAACTAGGACATTATCAGCTTCCAGGAATTGTGTACAGATCCTTGCGACATGGGGCTGTGCATTATCATGCTGAAATATGAGGTCATTGTGGCGGATGAATGGCACGACAATGGGCCTCAGGATCTCGTCAAGATATCTCTGTGCATTCGAAGGTGAGCATTCGCCCACTGAAGTTGGTCACGACGCCAAACTGCAGTCCGGTCAAGACCCTGGTGAGGACGACGAGCACGCAGGTGAGCTTCCCTGAGACAGAATTTCTGCACAAACTGTCAGAATCATTGGTTGTGCAAACCCACAGTTTTATCAGCTGTACTGGTGGCTGGTCTCAGAAGAAGCCGGATGTGGAGGTCCTGGGCTGCGTGGTTACATGTGGTCTGCGATTGTGAGGCCGATTGGACGTACTCCCAAATTCTCTAAAACGGTGTTGGAGGCGGCTTATGGTAGAGAAATTAACATACAATTCTCTTGCAACAGCTCTGGTGGACATTCCAGATGTCAAATCAAAATGTATTTGTCACATGCGCCGAATATAAAAGGTATAGACCTTACAGTGAAATGCTTACTTACAAGCACTTAACCAACAATGCTTTAAAAAGTTAAGAAAAAAATAAGTGTTAAGTAAAAAATAGATAAGTAAAAATAGAAAATAAAACAAATAATTAAACAGCAGCAGTAAAATAACAATAGTGCGGCTATAAACAAGGGGTACTGGTAGAGAGGCAATGTGCGGAGGCACCGGTTAGTCGAGATAATTGAGGTGATATGTACATATAGGTAGAGTTAAAGTGGCTATGCATCGATAATAAACAGAAAGTAGCAGCAGCGTAAAAGAGGGGTCTGGATAGCCCTTTGACCAGCTGTTCAGGAGTCTTATGGCTTGGGGGTAGAAGCTGTTAAGAAGCCTTTTGGAGCTAGACTTGGCGCTCCGGTACCGCTTGCCGTGCGGTAGCAGAGAGAACAGTCTATGACTAGGATGTCTGGGGTCTTTGACAATTTTTAGGGCCTTCCTCTGACACTGCCTGGTATAGAGGTCCTGGATGGCAGGAAGCTTGGACCCAGTCATGTAAGACAATCGTACCCTCTGTAGTGCCTTGCGGTCGGAGGCCGAGCAATTGCCATATCAGACAGTGATGCAACCAGTCAAGATGCTCTCGGTGGTGCAACTGCAGAACCTTTTGAGGATCTGAGGACCCAATCTTTTCAGTCTCCTGAGGGGGAATAGGCCCTCTTCACGACTGTCTTAGTGTGTTTAGATCATGATAGTTTGTTGTTGATGTGGACACCAAGGAACTTGAAGCTCTCAACCTGCTCCACTACAGCCCTGTCAATGAGAATAGAGGCGTGCTCGGTCCTCCTTTTCCTGTAGTCCATAATCATCTCCTTTGTCTTGATCACCTTGAGGGAGAGGTTGTTGTCCTGGCACCACATGGCCAGGTCTCTGACCTCCTCCCTATAGGCTCTCATCGTTGTCGGTGATCAGGCCTCCCACTGTTGTGTCATTGGCAAAATTGATGGTGTTGGAGTCGTGCCTGGACATGCAGTCATGAGTGAACAGGGAGTACAGGAGGGGCCCCCGTGTTGAGGATCAGCGTGGCAGATGTGTTGTTACCTACTCTTACCACCTGGGGGTGGCCCGTCAGGAAGTCAAGGATCCAGGTGCAGAGGGAGGTGTTTAGTCCCAGAGTCCTTAGCTTACTGATGAGCTTTGAGGGCACTATGGTGTTGAACACTGAGCTGTAGTCAATGAATAGCATTCTCACATGTGTTCCTTTTGTCCAGGTGGGAAAGGGCAGTGTTGAGTGCAATAGAGATTGCATCATATGCGGATCTGTTGGAGCGGCATGCAAATTGGAATGGTGACACATGCCAATTGCACACTCCCTCAAAACTTGAGACATCTGTGGCATTGTGTTGTGTGACAAAACTGCACATTTTAGAGTGGCCTTTTATTGTCCCCAGAACAAGGTGCACCTGTGTAATGATCATGCTGTTTAATCAGCTTCTTGATATGCCAAACCTGTCAGGTGGATGGATTATCTTGGCAAAGGAGAAATACTCAATAACAGGGAAGCAAAGAAATTTGTGTGCAAAATTTGAGAGAAATAAGCTTTTTCTGCGGATGGAATATTTGCCGTGTCTTTTATTTCAGCTCATGAAACATGGGACCAACACTTTACATGTTGCGTTCATAGTTTTGTTGAGTATACTGTACATGCGCGCTACATATACACAACAACCGCAAGTAACCAACGGTGCTGTGTCAAATATTTCATAGGCATGCTAGACTAGTTCATTTCGACAACTTGTTATTTCATGTTTGACTGGTGCTTAGGTATGAATGCCTGGGAAACCGTTGATGTACATGTATTGTGTCGCGGTTCACTTTACAGTAGCCTGCAATGTCAAGGTTTTTAGACGTTTTGTATTATCTCTTCCCACCAAGAATGGAAGAATGCCTACAATAGTCTACCACACAAACTTAAAAAGAAAAATCATACAAAAAACCCCAGCAACATTGACTAAAACCCGAAACAAAAGTAACATCAGAAGCTATTTTACTGTACTTGCCAATCAATTTCTAACACAAATGTGACACTCTTTCTTTCCA